>NC_057776.1:14925497-15102136 GCF_014825855.1 Bombus pyrosoma
AATTCTTTCTACCACTCGTCAAACGATCTTATTAAAGTCAGATTTCAAACTTTCCAGCGACGATTCAAGTTCCTACACTTTTTGCCATAAAAGTACAAAATCTTTTCCTCCCATCGTCGAACGATTGATACGAAACTTTCGAGCTCTTACTTTCTAAAGCGTGGAACGTTTGTCACGGTGAAATTCGAACGTTCGATTCGGATTATGTTTAAGAGAATGCAGGCTGACCGCGCGTGGAATAGTCGAGTTTCCAGATATCCTCATTATGCACGATGGCCCTTCCCGCGTCCCATGTTCTTTCACTAACGCGTTCCTAGGAGCTTACGGTTCCCTCGTGTTCGTGTGTCGTTGACACCGCGTCCCGCGACCGATACCGTTCGTTTCTTGTTTTCTTTTATCTGGACACGCGTTCGTTTCTTCCGACGCGATTGTCTGGACCGTTTGGACATCCAAGCGGTTTCTACGGCGAACAAGATGCGCTTCTTTGTAACCGAGGACGTGTACAGGGAAACCTATGGTTGGTCACCGGTCAAGACGTCCATGCGAGAATCGATCCTTCTAAACGATCCTTCTAAACGATCCTTCTAAACGATCCTTCTAAACGATCCTGATGGTGATGCATGAGAAAGACGGTAGATTTTTAGTAGGTACAGATCCTCTGTTCGTAAGCGATTTGAAGTGATCCTCCTGCTGCGAAGAATGTCCGTTATTGCTCAGAAGTACCTCGCATGTTTGTCCGTTTTTAATAAGACGTAATTCAGCCGTTTCATGATCGATGTTGCACGCAGCCTTGTACTTCTTCAGCGGAATAAATGCAAATTGCATTTCCGACAACACGATCCTTCGGTAACAACCGCAGTGATCTTGTAAACCGAAGGAGAACGATAAAGTGAAGTATCGTATTTTAACAAGTTATCAAACTGTATATATTGCAAATTTCTTTGCTACTGGTAATGCTGTTGCTAATTTTTTAATAAAATGAAGTATTGTTGATTATTATAACGATTTGTTACTAAAAATATTAAAAATGTAATATTAATTTAATGAAATGTATGGATAATAGACTTTATTTAATGGAATATTTTGAATGATCCACGAGTTAACTGTCGTTTAGGGAAATAATGTTTTAAATGAAAGCTTATTGACACTAAAAATACAAAATGATTTTTCTGTTTTATGAAAAATTGATACTTTTAAAATCTCTTTGACTTTTTAACTGCTTTGTTCGACACTGGTGAACTTCTGCTAAAAATATTTTCTTATGAAAATTTTTCCAAACTATCGATACAAATATGATAGCGATCGATCGCTCTGTAAATGAGTAATAATATAATCGATAAAGAGAAAATTTGTCTTTCACTTCAAAATGAATCTAGGATGATTTTCTTCTGTACCATTATAAAAATCCTAATACTTATGAAAAGGATTATACATTCTCCACGATAAAATCATTTCTAAAATTATTTATTATATATTTTAGAATAATTTCATTTTAGGCAATCATTCATCTATATCGACATAATTCTCCAGATATCCTGCTGATAAATCAATTGAAGTTTGAGATCGAGCAAATCCGATGTACCACAAGATCATTGTTGGCTATTGTTCTCGCATAGCAACAATCTGGTGATACTTTGGATTTTCTCGATTTCAAGCTTCAATTGACTCACCGACAGAATATCTGAAGAATTACATCGATATAGACGAATAATTATCCTGTAGCTGCAGAATTTGATGAAAACGAAGATTAAGTGTAACGCATGGGTAAATTTGATCGCTGCCATTTTTCTATCTTTGCATAGTCGTCTTTTACAACTTTCCCATCCCAGTTTGATTGAATGCTAATAAGATTTTTGTTCCTTCAGAAATATCCTGCTTCCTAAGTGTTCTGCAAGAATTTTTCGTTCGCAAGGAGATCCAATAATGGCCATTTCTCAACATCCTCCTTTACCTAATAATATTGTGATAGTCGTGTTCCATTACTTAAATAAGCAACTTTAATTGAAATACTTTGGCAAATCATTTTTGCTCGATCAAACATTACCTCGACAGTCTTAACAGCCTGCAACACTATGTATGTAACTACACGCATAATGTGGCACATGCCACATTCTCCTCCAGCTTTGTTAAAGCAATCAAACATGCAAATCTAATTTAACAAAATAGACATTTTTTGATACTCGTACAGAGTTCAAATTGAATTACGCAAAATTATCTTCGTGTTCTGTGTCTTCTGTACATTTTTAGTTTTCCTTTGTACAGGTAACCGTTGATGCAACAGTTAGTTGCTCTAACGAGCCTGGGAACATTTTGCCAAGTGATCGAGATAAGCGTACTTGATTATAACTAGGTTGCACAATAGCTTGTGAATTTAGGAGAACAAATTGTAATGAGTTATTCCTTATATTTATAGGGAATGGACCGCGATTGGAGCTTCAATGAAACACAATTTCAGGAATTTGGCACGAAGAGAATTTCACTTTTTAAGATACGATTTAATAATCATGGAAAAGTTATTTCGATTTATAGTAAATGTGTTCTACTAAAAGAAATTTTGTTGACGATAAACTATTTGGGCTGTAACAAATTATCCTACGATCCTGTTAGCGAGACAAGTTATTGCTTGTAAAAGGAAGCTTTTCAAGCCGTAAGTAACGAATAGCAGTAACAGCTTCTGAAAACTAGAAAAACAAAGAATTTTATCTTTTCTAATAATGGTAACAGAATATTAACTTAATCGATGAAATTCATCATTAAAGAGTGAAACTAAATGAAGCTCGACAATTTCTTATTATTACGTTCATACAATCTCGCTTCTCTATTCTACTAATCGTGAGATATCAAACACTTAAAACGTTCTTTTAAAAGCGACAGGACAACATTCATCGTTAGTGCGTCAATTTTTTAATTAAACTATTTAAATAAGGATGTCCTATAGCGTTACTTGTAACATTTCACTTTCTTCAACGCACATAAAACTCTCTTTCACATGGTAAATAATTGAACAAACCTTAAAAGATACGCGAACAAAGAATTCCATTTTTCCCCGAAATAAGCGAAATAACGAAATAAAAAGAAAAGTAACAAAATAAGAATATCAAATTCAAGCGATATAGTTCATAATTTAAAAATTACATTATATGGAGTAATAAATATTTCAATTACAACGAATAAAATCAAACATTCGTGGTGAGAAGAACAGATCCCAGTGCAATCTATTTTCCGTTTAATTTCCTCGATTTTCCAGAACCTTATCCTTAACTTTCCACGAACTTCACCATTATCGCTCCTTCTCTCCGTGAATTGTTTGCAAATGACTGCAGGGCACAACGAAGCGTGTCCGCAGAATTCCCTCGCACCCTTCGTTTCAATTTTTTTCTTTTTTTTTTTTTCTTTCATTCCTACTGCCTCCCAAGATGATCGCAGATAGCGAGAGGCTTCGTTTTCTTCGCTCGTGAAAATTGTCCATGACCAACGCAGGTGCGAACCACGTGATGACGACGTATTTTCAACGAACGAACGAGCGCCTAGCTCGCGTGTTTCCGATGGAATTGAGCTGTTGGAACACCGTGAAAACTCGAGGGGCGTATCATCACGCGAGCTGTTTTAACGCGAGCACGATAAATCGAATCTCGCGCGACGACGTAAAAAGTAACGCCAATTATACCCGTTTGAAACACACTGATTCCACTTTTCCACGACTGAAACACGGTTCGATATAATTTCTTCTTATTTTCGAGCCGCGCGGTATCGTTAAATCTTTAACATACCATTTTTTATTTCGTCGTGCGTTAAGAACGGTCGTACACGAACAGGATTCATCGTTAACATCTTATTAGGGTTCGTTTGGATTTATTCGCAACTTGCAGCAAACGTGAGAAGTGGAAGAAAAGTTTAAGAAACTGGTGACCTCTGAGAAGGTGAGAGCAATTTATTGCGGAAAATTTATTTAAGAAACATATTGCGATATTTTTATATAATTCTATAACACTTTGTTTGATTATGTTGTCTTAAACGTTATAAGGATATCGTATAATTTGACGTAAAATATATGCGTACGTGCTGTTTTAGTAAGCGTAAAGCACATGGATCGATTTGTATTTCACGTAGCCTACGATAGGATAAGTTAAAATGAAGCACGATAAGGTGAAGCAATAGTATTTCATTATTTGCATCTTTCTTTTTAATTTTATTTTATAGCATCGCTATTTTTGAAATGTTTACGACTTCATTGTTTACTATTCACGTGGAATAATAAAATAAAAAGTGAATAGATATAAAGATTGTTTCACCGCGATCCTAAATATAATTCTAAATTATACCACATAATTTTTAATTGCATCTCATTTTTAAAAACGTTCTCTACAAACCATACTAAATTTTCATGTGTTAACTCACTTAACTATTACTACACTTTGACGTTTTAAACGAACATTTCGATGATTTGTAATTTTATTCAGCTCGATATTTTTTCATGCTCGAATCCCGTGACAAGCGAAAGCCTCTTTTAAATGTTCTCTGATCTTCGATTAGAAGGTGTTTGCATTTTTAAAATTAGCACATCGACATAAAAATTAATAATAGTCCGTAACAAGTTTCAAAGCGCATAGAATAAAATATTAATCGTTACAAGCTTCGTCACGCGTGCGTTCAGATGTTACAGTACAAGGAATTATTGATAACTAGCAGTCGACACGCGATCAAAGATTGATAGGTAACAACAAGACATGGAAATTCCTGCCTACTAAAAGAGCTAGATATTGCGGAAGGTCGAACTGTGGAGTTCAAGGCAGATGTTCCTTCTAATTTTTATTTCACAGCAACTGTTATTAGTGGAGCTAATGAGTATATTCTAATGTATCTTCGATTGAACGTTGCCATTATAACACCGTTATAACTAATGATGGTTGAACAGGAATAAAGAAGCGTGAACTATTGAGTGAAATTATTGCACAGTTACAACGATTCAGTGTATAGATATAATATTTAAAAAATAATTAATTATCAAAAATAAAACATAGCTGATGTTCACTGTTATATCGATCGGTGATATAATCTTCGTGGTTGTTTATGATTCATTGCAATTTTTCTACCAGTTTCTCTGTATCGTACAGAATTGTTCGCTCTCTCTTTGTAATAAATTTATTTATATTATTCCAGCGCGAGGTTCAGATTTGGATCTTCTTTAAATTCCTGGATCCTCATCTGTATAGACGTCGCCAATTATAAGCTACGATCACGTTACACGTTTCCTTGTTGGGATTTTTAAAATGTACAACGCTGTAAACGCACGCGCGTAATTTATGCTTTTTCGTTGTTGACAGGCTAATTAACAAATTTCTAAAATTACCATTTTATATCGTAGTGTATACCACATAGAAGAAGTTGGAATAATTTTACAGTTATCTAATGTTACATGTTAATTGTTTCGTATTTGCAAATCTCGTGCGTGAAAAAATAAACGAAATCTTTCGCCAGATCTAATAAAATTTACATGAAAAATACATGAAAAGAACACGGAATCTCTATCATTACTTATAATCTAAATGTTAAAAGAAAATGGATTGCGTCGGAGTTGATAACTGATAGCTGAACTTGATACGAATATAACAACTATTACAAATAAGTAACTCTAGGCCTGTGATTGCGGTCGTCATTACGTAACGAATGACATAGATAATGAATTAATACGTTAGTTAATAATATATTACTCAATCATTGTAATTAATAAACTTGTGGTCCATGTTTCCTATTTCTTTCGAAAAAAAAATACTTTCAATCGAAATTAATTTATTCTTTAACCTTTTCTACGGATTCTACAAACGTAAATCATCGTTTTTAGAGAATATTCCTGTCAGTTATAATCGAGGCTCGCGGAGATTATCGGGCAAAAATTATACTCGAATCGATCTTGTGGTTTTAAGTTTCCCGGAATCCCATTTCGTCTGTGACGCAATCTTATTGTTGATTTATTTCAGCAAACGTTTTCAGGCTGTGAGACTGATTCAGCGAAATTTTAATTGTTGGATTTTTTTAACGTCGTGATAATGTCAAGGATCCTACGTAAAATTTCTTGTTTTGCTATCACGTGTGTGCGATAAAAATTCAGATTTAATTTTGAAGTATAAAATGTGTCTGTATAATCGTGAATACAGCAAGAAGGAGAGTAATCGTTCAAGAACACAGAAGTCGAAACTGCAGGATAAAATTTGTGTCTGTGATTCATTAAAAAAAAAAAAAAAGGAAGAAAATTCTCATTAGGTACGTGTGTATTAACAGTGAATGTAGATTCGATCGAATTCTATTTCTATTCTCATTTGTACTTTGAAAATGCGAACTGACGCCATAATTTGTTTTCTTCAATTTTTTCTTCCTATTCGAATTTTCAAAATATGAACAATGTTCTGATCTGGTTCTATCAATTAATATTATTTTACTAGACATATTCTTTTACTCAATTTATAAACGATGATGAAATAGGATATTATTATCCTATTTTAATTTATTAAAGGTTTCTTGCTTACCCAAGATTCCTAAAAGACCTGAGAAATATGCATTATTCATTCTCCCGAAATTTTCGTCAAAAATATCACGCTTACATTTTCAAAAATTTATACGCACGCTACCTCCATTCCACACAAACGTCTTAACATTTTCGTTCTGTTGAGGTTATTAGATGTATAAAGAGAGAGACGCGTGGATAAATTATAAGGTAGAAAAACATATTTTAAATACAAAAGTGAAAAGTACAAAAACTTGAAATAATAATTTGAGCTGGTCCAGATCCGCACGCTAGCAGTGTTACTCTATAACTGAAAAACCCCGAAACCAACGTCGCCTGTCCACTGTTTATGCTCTGTCTTCGTCGCAATCTTTTGTCTTTTGTCAAAGCTTCAGTGCTTTAGAAAGCTAAAAAGACCAGATGTAGAGTTTTCTTAGAAGTGGTGACCTTCAACAGGTTCATTTGTAGTAAAAGCAGGTGAATAATGTCCAAAGTGTAAAAATTAATGACAAATTATAACGGCTGGAATCGATACTAATCAACTTTTAATATATATATAGAGGTACAGAATTTGTATATCATATATTTAATCTATTTATTAAAAAACTTAGTAATCGCACGTGATAGTTAAGCACACAGTCCTTCGATGTATCTATTGGTTTTAGGTATCACTATGTAAACAAATCATAGTTTATTAGTTTAGAAAATATTGGTTTAGAAAAATCATTTTCACCTGTGATTTATACATGAATAATTAAATAAATAAATAAAAAACTTCTAAAATAACTAAACGTAGAACTTAATATCTGCTGACACCAATTCGATTATTACACGTTAGTTGTTCAAATTACTGGATTTAGAAGTTCGCATATTCTTTGAGAGATCAATTTGCCCCTTTTTCACCCCTACAAGGCATGCGTATGGAAAAATACTGGAACACGCGTTTGTTTATTTTTAATGAGGAGTTTATATGCCGAATTTCACGCCTCTAACTTTGGCGACTCGTGGGACATGGGTATCCTTTTAAAAGAAATCACCTTTCTTATCCCCTTAGAATTCGTATTTCCAAAAATCCTTTATCCCTCGTCTATGTTATGAAAGAAGTATACTATGCAAATTTCACATTTCTACGCACCATGGTTATTCGATGAATAAATCAGTTACCTTTACCTTTTACATAATATACAGATTAATTTTCAAAAATCAATATTATCGCCTTATAATATTCGAAGAAACGAATACAGACAGATAGGACGGATTATTAGAATAATATTAGACATCACACATTATACAAATAATACGTAATAACTGATAATATTCTAATACCTACTGTATCAGTCTAATATCTAATATTTAACGATTAATGCATAATACCAAAACATTGTCGATAGAATATTATTACAGCCACTTTGACGCATAACATTATAATTATTATAAATTAACGTCCTGTAAAAAGAAAACAAATGTCACTATCTCCGAACGTTAGTATACGTCTTTTCATACTGTAGATATCTAATTACGAGTGCAATAGCCGGCTGAAATAATCGATCCTGACATGCAAAGAGTACGAGCAATTCTCTTTTCTATCGTTCCAAGGAAACATCCCGGAACGTTAATGATTTAACGTAGAGCCACTTAGCCAACGAGTTATCGTGACAGCTTGGAAAATCGTATCCGGTGAAAAACACGCGAACGGCCAATGTCGTTGGAACGAATCGGTCGCGATCGAAAGTGCAGACTGTAGACACAGTGGCGTCACGTTCGCCGAGTCAGTGAGAGTTCATGGTAATAATGGCCCCTCCGTAACATTGCTTGCCTTTGGAAACCATTACTCCGCGCGATACCTATACACCACACATGACTTTCGTTTCTCGTAAATAGCCAGCTTATAAGAAACATGCGATCGGAGAAGATGCGGAAACGTATAGAAGCTATCGGATACACGTATTCCGTTAGTTTTATTACGGCTCCATTTTTCTTCATTCGTAATCTCAGACTTATTTTTATTCTGGTCTTGCAACGTGTTTTGTAGATATACAGCTACGTGTTGTTCGGTTTGGGTAAATTTAGGGCAATTTCCTCCTACAGCAGCTTTCGTTCGGAACGAGTCTCTTTCTTCTCTCTTGTCAATTTTCGGGCAATTTAGTTTGGGATCTATTCTTGTACACGTGTAGAGAAAATTTTCTTTTGGAAGAGATTTCTTTGAGAGCTTAGATCCGTTCTTCTTTCCTGTCAATTTCGAGGCAATTCTTTTCTGTACGTGCTAAAATCAGGAATCTAAAACAATTGCGTTTTGGAATGGTTATCGGCGGGGACAATTCTGCCCCTCTTGTCAATTTTTCGGCACTTGTTTTATTTGTTGTTTATACACTCACGTGCAATTCGATAAAGTGAAACTAAAGTCAGAAGGAAAGCTATCGTATCTCGGATTTTTAATTAACTGAGTACCCTTCTTATCGCGGATGTAATTCGATGTTGTAAGCGTAGAATAATTAATTTATCAGAATATTATCACTATGATTGGAGTAGAATTTCGATTATTAAAAGCAGCTTCCTGTTATTAAAAACAATACAAATGTTTTAGGAAATGCTATCTGTTGGCAGATTGAAGTGTAAATGCTACGACAAATTTCGGAATGTTGCGACCAATTTCGATGGTTCTAATTTATTCATATGACAATAGAAATAAGACAACAGAAAATTTGTAATTGCCACACTTTTCTACACAAGTTATCGACATCCATTGTTCAAACTTCTGCATCTTTTTAGTTAAAATGTTCTATTTACTACTTTTTTTGTTACTTCAAATATGTAATACGTAGAATGTAGATGCGACTGAAGTTTCTTAGGTCTTTTATGTTCTAAATTAAATAACATTATACAGACTTTTGCGAGAAAATGAGGAAAGAAAATGATAAAACATCAGTTTTCTACGTCCAAATGACACGTAAGACGCACCTAGCTACGTAGAATATCCTGAATTTCCTACATAAAATGTTCTAGAGATCGTCAAAAATGATAGTTATTCAAGAAATATGTACTTATATCAGAAGAACATGTTGCAAAACAGAAAGGTTGCAATTAACCTAATTTCTCGCAAGAATGTAGAATATGTTTTAATACTTGTTCCAAAAGTCACTGCACTGATCTACTTTACTTTACCTTGAATCAATGGAAGATTCAGTGTATATAAAAAGAAATAAAGACGAACCGGTAGACGTTAAACGTGATAAATCGCAACGGTGATCGAGGCTTAATAGTAGTGTTTTCAAAGCAATTAACTCAATCTGTCTAATTGAAAGCGGCTAGAAGTGGACGTTGCAAAGAAAATTACGGGAAACGTTAGTCCTTTCGTGAGATTCAGTCAGACAGACTGAACGTTTTAAACGAGACCGACAATCCCAACGACAAGCAAAATGACTTTAGCTAAATTCCACTCCTGCCTCGAGTATTCCAGGCAAGTTTTTATAAATTCTTCGTGAACTATTCTTTGATAGACGTTCAATCGGTATACAGAAACATTTCAATACACTGTTAATTATTGAGATAACTTTCACACAGTGTTGGTGGAATTTTCATTTTTTCATTCTCGATATACAGTTGTGAAGTTACATTCTAAGACTCGAACGAATACGTATTTTAATATAATTGAAATTATTATAAAATTTATTGAATTTTATCTCCGAATTATCGATACAATAAATTTTATAGACATGATATAATTTTACAGATTATAACGATAATTTATTTTCATCGCTCATTTTGGAGAATTTTATTTTGTGATAGTGTGTTAGATAGATAAATGCGCTGAACTTTGTCTCTAAATTTTTCACTATCATTGTTTGCAACAGTTTTGCGAATCTAAAAAAGAAACGTGATTCTTAGGAAAATTATGAACCAATGTAATTAGTTTTAATTCTGGAAAGACGATTATTTGGCTTTCAGTTTCGAAGAATGATCAAGGTCTGTTATTTTGCTGGAAGTGACTTGCATGAATTACCGTGAAGATCGGTAAAAAAAGACGTTAAAAGTAGAATGTCGAGGCCCCTGATGTAATACTTTTCTATAAGGAAAACTATAGGAGCTGTCTTACATTTTATTTATGAGGCTGTTTATGAACATGAAACGTGCTATCTTTTTCGTGTTCATCGGATTTTGCAATTTATTTTTGAGGTTTCATCTCTCTATCAAATAAATTACAATATTATACGAAATCAAATATTTACCGTACGTAAAATATACGTAAAAATATTTTTTACGTTCACTTTACGATCAGAATCTTACAACTATAGATAAAATCACACAAGTCAATTTAATAACCATTAAAAATTCATTTTCATTTACTTTCAATCCATATTCATACATTTCTACATTTACGTACGTAATTTACTCGCTAAATACTACGCAACATAACAAATTTATTTAATGGGCAAACAACAACAGACCAAACTTTTAAAGCCTCAGCAGCTAACTCAAATTTCAACTAAAATAATTATTCTCGCAAAATCTTTCTCAACTAACCAACGCTAAAACTCTAATTAATCTTCGCAACTTTTACTTTCATATTTTCGTAACATAGAAATTTTCAGTTAATGCGTTAACTATAAACAATGCGTTAACCTCTGTTGCATGCAACGCTAAAAGATTCTTCCGATTGTGATACCTGCGGTGTCTAATTAACGTAATTTGTACTTTCGTATCTTCATATCCCAACTCCAACTTTAAATTCCAACTCTTTATTGTATCGTTACGTTCCTATACACCAGTCAAAATGAATGGTTCTACAATTTTATAAATATGTCAACTCTGGTTTAGGGATCATGGTCCCAGATGGATTAATAATACCAAAAATGTCCTACAAATGTAACAAATCAATAAATATAAGAATATTCCATTATTACATATTTCTTAAAGACCAGTCATTCTGACTGGTTTTGGTAGAAATCGCTTCGTGTTAACTATCGGTAGTTCTAATGTTAAAAAACGAATTACGCCGTATTTATACAAGCGAGAAGTAAAAGTCCAATACAATTAAAGTTATTGTAATTTTTCATTCGACGAATAAAAATGTCCAATTAAAGGAACAGCACAGTTAAAGGGTTAAAGTTAATATTTTCTTTCACTCGACTCTTATCTCAACAGAGCAATGCGATTCAAATATTCTTCGTTACGATTCATAAAAGTTAAACGCCGACGAGAAGAATCGTCGTGAAGTAAGTTGTCATCGTGTGTCTCGTGTCCGTAGTCGCGCGTACACGAAAAGAAAAAAAGAAAAAGAAAATAATGGCGAATCTACAAAAGACGAAATGCACAAACGAATCGGCCGTTCACGATTCTCCTACAATTCGCATTATTCCGACGTCCAATCAACGTGATGGATCGATTTGTTCGGTACAGTTGCAGCAGACCTTGTTGGATAACCTTTAATCCATTACAGCGTCGTGCTCGTCGAAGTGATGTATCTAAACGTCATTTAGGAATGCTTCGATCAGTCTCTCCCCGTTCAATGAAACTTTGTGAACGCGGTTCGAGTAATTATTCTGCGCGAATCCGTTGAGTAATGGATGAAGGTTTAAGCCATAGACGTTCGTGGGAACAATGTTCCTTTCGAATGCTTCCGGTTGCATCGTCGACCAATTATTCCCATCAATTTTGGAAAGTCGGAAGAGTTGAATGCGTAAATCCTTCTGCTTCCTTTTTTTCCTTTTTTCTTTTCTTTCGTTTTCTTTCACTATTTACGCAGTAGAACACCGTTTATGCGAACATTTCGGGAGACAAATTGGCTCGTATAACCAGGTCGTTAGTATAATAGGGGCCCACGTATTTTTGTCCAACACCTATGAGTTCTCGTTCAGTTAATTGCAGTTCGTGTGTATACGTACAGTATGTTAAACGTACGCATTTGTTTCTGTAAATATCAGACGCGCGAAGAGATATTTCGAATGAAAATTGACTTCGTAGGAAAAAACTTGATAAGATATTTCGATTTTCTTGTATATCCTTGCTTAAAGAGATCTCAGTGCCAATGTAACTTTCTTAAATGGAAATAGCATTTTTTTATATACCACTCGACGTATTTTCTAATTCTTTACGAAAGAAAGTATCAAGGTACTTTGGTGGAACAATGATTAATCTAAAAGATATTTTAACTTTAATGTTGTAAAATTTATCGTACGAACGACAAAGGAAATGTGAACATGAAGGTTGTACTTTTATGGGACAAGCTATATTTCTTTCGTTTGGTTGAAATTGGAGGATAACATTGGTGACAAGAGATGAATGATTCAAGGAGGACTACGCGTTCTCACGACTGTGTCTTTTCCGCGAGTGCAATGATACATGTATATTTTGCAGTTGTGCTATTCCTTTAAACGGAGCACATATTCCTTTCTGCATAGATCAAAATCATTTCTTCGTTCCACGTAAAATGGTATTAAGGTAATATGATTGAAAATCCAGTGGTTTAGAAGAAATTCCAAGTTTAATTTTCTACAACTTATCGTATTAAAGACCAGGAAAGACGTAAAAGAGCATAACATTTGGAGCAAAATAATTTTTGTATTGATTTACTTTTGAATCTATGGATTTGTATTAATTTTGATCTTTCGCGTTGTCCTCGTACTTCGTATCAGGTTTCCTATTGAAAAAAAATCCAAATCGAATCTGCTGTTTAAAAAAATCCAAATTAAATCTTTCATTTAAAAAATCCAAACCTAACGGAAGACGATCATTAATCCCCTAACAATAATCGATGCTACTACTGAACCGAACACGTACGCAATCACAGGCACACGAAACGAAGAATCTCGTCAGACTTTTAACGTACGATGGCAAAAATCGGAGAATCGAATGAACCTCAATCAACCTCTCGATAACAACCAGTATACTACTTGAACGTGTTTCTCTCCCTCTCTCTCTATCTCTCTCTCCTTCTCTATTTCTCTCTGTATCAAATCTTTGAGCCAGAGATCACGACGGAGGTCTATTCGAGAGTTGTTAATAATTCACAAGCTATTTGAAAAAAATAGAGAAAACCTTGATCTTCGACTATAAATCTAGCTCGGCCGGGCGATGTGATAGCAAAAGGCGCATGTATCTATTAACAGAAGTTTCGTATTCGTTTGTTGAACCCGCCGGGTATTCCGGGGTTAAGTATTTTAACGCGTCGAATGCCGGCTGATAAATCGATTCGAGACACGAGATCTCGACTCTCGCGGCTTGTGCCCGGACCAACGACGATTCATCAACCGTTTTCTCGCTTCGCCTCTGATAGAGTTCAATCGAAACGCGTACTAACGCACCGGGATATCACTATGATGAATATTCAATGGTTTACTGCATGATTACATCACCTAATAACGATTTGTCATAATTGTAAGGCTATTACCATTCGGGGTGTTTTATTGCCACGACAATTAGGGTTGGAAATTACCTTTGAAACGCAAAAGTAAAGTAGTTCGTCGCTTTTAGACGAAGAACGATAATATTCGATTATTGTTTGTCATAGTCGTCGAGCTTCTAGATTTTTCCGCAGACTGTTACAGTGACAATTGAGGGATAAAAGTAGTAAACGATGTAATTGACCATGTAAAGTATCTTCTAATTGGATCGTTCGAGATTTGTATCATTATTGGTAATTGTGCCTTCTAACAAGTTTTAATAGCATTGAAAGAGAATTACGTTAATGCGAATATTAGCAGGCAATGAAATTATCACGAAATGCGAATTCTACGAAAATATTTCGATAGGAGGAAAGCTATCTTGTTTCTGGTTGCAAAAGTGAAAAGAAATTTTTATGAAATGAGAAAGTTGTGGTATGATCGATGGCGACTGTCTTACTTTTTAGAATCGACGAAATTTCATTAGATCATCGACCAAGGATAGAAATAGTTTTCTGAAAGTGAATATCGATTATTTTAATTAATAATTTATAGCTATCTTTCGCGTGTAAAAATAAAGAATTATATTATAGAATTGTTGGAGGTTTACTAGTTTAAGATTTGGGAATAAAAGCTATTGCTTACGGATTGACAATCGATTATCTCGATTAACCGAAGTGAAAGTTACTTCTTGGACACAAAGATAACGAAATCTCTTGGGAAGTATAAGAATTGTTGTACTAAACGATTGAATTTTACTGTTTTAACAATTGATAGATAGAAAAAAGGATACTTTGAGAAATAAGGAATCAAAAACGTATTTTAACAGTTATCAGCGACTTGGCAATTTAGGATGGAAGCGACAGTTTGAATATAAAAATAATGAAATCCTTTATGAAATTAATAAATTATTATATTACTTGGTTATTATTTATCATGATTATCGATTTATCAGAATTATTTTGGTAAATTCTGGAATTTTATTTTTCCTTTAAATAGATATTTATAATGTTTCCTCTAATCTTTAGATTTAAACTGATTGCTTTTCTCGTAAATAATGAGAAAGTACATTTACTAAATAAACTTATCACATGAAGAACCACAGCCAGTCTACTGGTAAATGTTCAGTGACATAGTAGTCGCCTGGAGCGACAAACAGTTAAATAGAATTACTTGGGAGCAATCATAGTTACCGTTTCAACAATAAAACATGGAAAATTGTACGACTGAGACTATATATCGGTAAGATAGAATTATTCGAATTTTAGCTCGAACAAGTTGTAAAATTTTGGTATCGTCTTATATATATATTATATTTTATCTATTTTATTTTTATAATACGAATTTTAATATTATACATGCGCCGAATAATCGATAGAAATAAATCAAAAGTAAAATAAATAAACAATTTTTACAATGTCAATATCGCTGCAGGGTTTTTAATGAAACGTAAAGGGTTAACTCAACAGTACAACAGTACAATAGAGAAAAGAAAAAATTCCTTAAAAGATTAGGAATATGCATGCTGTATAGAGAATTAGGTAAAAATGAAATTAGCAGTCCTAAAATTCACACCTAAAGTTGATACGATGATACATAGACGACCTAGTGGGTAATTTTTACGACAGATCGATATACGAGATGATATCGTATTTTAGTCAATCCTACTTTCCACACAAAAGACAAATTAACGCTGCAACGAAGTTCCTCGAAATTTCATGCTCTATTTGCTCTTTCTTCTCAATGAATAAGAGGACTCTTAATATTTTAAGAACTGTAGCATAAAGTTGAAATAATATGCGCGTTAACGTTGATTCTTTCATATTTTTTTATATAACAAATTTTTTTAACGATAAGAAAGCACAATTAGGTTATGTTTAGGTTACGCTAAAACACATACGCGATAGAGTCAAATGGCAGGTAACATATACTACGACGAAATCAAAGAAATTGGTGCACAGACTACCTAGTGTGTTCTGATAAAATACAGAAAATCTGAAAACACGAAAGAACGAGGTTATCACTGCGACACCTGTACCAAAAACCATCACTTCGTATTGGGAATTATTTTCAATAACATCGTATTAAGAAGAAACGTTATACATTACAAATGTACTGTCACAATTGAACTATAGAAATTTACACATTTGTAGAAAATCTACAATGTACAAAACACCCATCGTACGTCAAAATATCCAAAATATCCAACGCAAAGTACCTCTTACAGTATATAGCAAGTTGTTTAAAATCTAATGAAACAAATCTCTATTTAGGTTAGGTACTTCCTCGATCCATTAAAATATGAATTTCCACAAACGTGCGCTTAATCCAACGACAATGTATTACGTGATATAATCTCTTATTGAAACAGGTACTTAGACAAAGTACATTACAGGTATCGTAGATAAAATAATCTCATTTACGGTAGATCTGTTATATTTTGTCAAAGAAATACCAAAACGAAATACAACAAGGGGGTTAGAATGAACCGAATGAAACTAACCTCTTTGGGACAGGCACCCGCCTGTGTTTCCACGAGTTGTCGTTCAGCATCATGTACGCCCGTTTCTTCTCTCCACCCTGTCGAAGTTCAATCGAGGGTACAATGCGGGGCCCTTCGACGTCGATCGGATCCTCAGATCCGAGACGGTCGAACGCGACTCATCAAGAAGCAACGAACGTCGATCGAGCTCATGTACGTTCCTCCCTTCGACCGGTTAGCCGGATCCACGCCGCGTTATCGTTCCAATCGATCACTGAAACTTCCAACGCCACCCTACGAGCCGATTCGATCGATCGTTCGCACACGCGTTCCTCGTCCTCGTTAACCGTTCATAATCGATCAACTAGACCATTCGGACATGTACTTCACTTCAAATATACCTGTACGGATCGTCGTCTTTCTAATCGTAAGTAAATTTCTTAATAATGCGTATATATAATTTTTACGTTGTGTTATAATATCAAGGATTATATTATAAGTTATATTACAATCGTATGCTAAATTCTCGATTTCTATCGTATAGATTCGACACGTGGATGAGATCGAGAATCGTTGTATCAATTATCGCGAAGAGTTTCTGTGATGAATTTGAAATTGGGACACGAGACAGCTGACTCGGTGCGAGAAGACTTTCGAGCGGTACGCACGGTAAGCTGGCTGGTCAGCACGCGACTGACGAGCACTAGGAATATTCCGCGCGAGAACACCGCTCGTCAACGAGGAGACGACACGCGATACGCTCTGCTCCGCGCCCGCTCCGTTACTCAGCCTGCTCGTAATGCGATTCTACTCCACATTCGCTGTGCCGCCGCCGCCGCCGTCGTGGCCCTCTCCACCGACCTCTTTCGCCGCGAGAAAGGCGCCACTTTCCTGGAAGATAGCCGGTGCAAAAAGGTGCTCGACCCCGAACTTGCCTTCGACCACGGAAAGATCCGGCAGCTAGACGCTATTCCCAATGATTTTTTCATTTTGTATTACAGTAGATGTAAAAGGCATTTGTACGTATCCTTATTTTCTAACGAGAAAATTTCTTCTTTCTTTTTTTTTTTTGTTTCATAGTACGTTTCATTTTAGTAGCATCGAATTTTTCTGGTCGTATGAAGATGTTACTAACTGGTATGAAATTTAATGAACTTGGACTTAATTAGTTAGTTATATAAATGCTACAGGAAATTAATACAGTGGTGTACGAATAATTTTTGTAACCACTGTATTTTATTTTATTAGGTAAATACCTAATTATGCAATGTAATATAACGTTATATTATGTTCATTTAAATATTCATATTAGTACTTCGTTTATATCATCGCAATTGAATTTTTCAATTTTACTATCAGATTATTCGTATCATTTACTAGTATTTTCACAAGTTTATAAACATCTTTATGCTATTCTATATGTCCTATACTGTTTGATGTACCATTTATATGAAGTTCAATTAAGGCAACTGATTTCTTTGTTTTCTAAGAACAAAAAAGGCAAAAGCATCCCGATCGATCTAATAATTCGACCGTAATGGGTGCGTGTAGCTTGCAATGGTTTATCTGAATTTATTAATATGCTTATTGAATGGAAATTTAATGGTTTACGTCGAAATGGCCCGTGGGAATTTTGGGGAGTTTTGTTGTTGTTTGAAAGAGGATGATATTTAGAGTTGGACGATGATAATGCGTCCGGAGGGTATTGTTTCAGAACGCTCTAAAGTTAGGTGGAATTTGACGTTCTGTTGAAACACACTTGGTAATTACAAGTAACGTTCGAAGTGAGATAGGATGCTGATTAGGTGAGTTTCGCGTTCACCAGGCTTCTGAGCAAGTATCTGAACTTTAATTGAACTTCAATTTTGATAATAGTCTGATAATTTCTAGTCAGAGTATTTAGAATTCCTAAACAGACGTGTATCTGTCCTTGTATTTGTTGTTTTATATTAAAGTTTCTCATTTATATTGCATTATTTATATCGCTAGTCAATTTGAAAATTCTAAGAAAGTTTAATTTACAAATTTTAGAAAAATTTCAATTTCAATTAAGAAAAGAACAATTAATTTCCTAAAATGTGTCGATAAGTTTAAAAAATTCTGTTATAAAGTGTTCGAGTTATGTTCGTAAAACGTAAAGTAAGGAGAAGTTTGTATTAAAGGAATTATAAATAAATCGTCAAAAAATAATCCAATTGAAACTTTCGACAACTTTAAAAGAATTTTCATTATAGCATAACTATACGTCATTAAGAAAACATTTGACACTTAAATATCAGTCTTTAAAAGTATAAAATCATATCGTCTAGCTATTAAAAAATTTATAACATCTTGCACATTTGTCTTTCTCTAGAAGCAAACCTCTTTTCATCCTTCTGGAAATATCCTTAATCAGTGTTGAATGTATCTTCTCGGAGAAAGTACACAAAATGTATATATCTATTATCATAAATCTAATATTGTTCGGAAAAAGGTATCTCGAGGTAAATAACCACGAAGTGCTGATAATACGATCGATTACAGATAAGCTATGCTTTAAAAGTGTTGTAACCATCGAAGAGTTGGCCATTCTATTGTGTTATTAGTCGTACAATCCTTTCGCACGTTAATCATTATACCAAAGAAAAAGATCTTGATTGCATAAACCAAACTTCAAAAGAAGAGAAAAGTGCTGCGTTTCGTCCTTACCAAGTCGTAAGACACTTGTATTTTAATTATCCAATTTCTCCTTTATCGAAAAATACTGAAGAAATATAATTTTAAGCAATGTGGTACAACGTTATACAATTTCGTAATTAAAGATTTTCATAGAAGCAAGAAAAAAAGAGTTACGTAAAGAACAAGTCCTGCTGTATGATACAATTTTTACGATATCGAAACTTCGTGTTTATTTATTAAATGTTCTTACTATTAGAAAGTAAAGTATCGTATATAACAATGAAAGCAAAGTTTGACTTTAAATAATTTCATAACCAAAGAACGTTGTAAAGACAAGTACAGAATTTTAATGATAATTATGTTTAATTCATAAATGTTCGTTATTCACATCATTAAAATTTAATTAAGAATTACAACAGGATATCTTATGTAGAAAGAGGGTAAAAATCTCCAACTTATCCTGTAGGAAGTAATTGAATAAAGTCAACGATAATTAATCTACAAACAGCCAATTAGTAGACAGATAGCTTAAAGAACGTTTATTAGCAAATTAAAAATGGAAAGATCTAATCGACTGTACATTGACGACACGATGGAAAATCGTGTTGACCCTTGTCAAGATGTTACATAGATATTGACGTGTCTCGTCGTAACCAAGTATGTAATCTTCTCTGATGCTGATAGTTTCATACAAATTTATAATAAAATATAATAATCAGAGAAAAATTTCGAAGCTGGGAAATTTTCTCTATTAGCCATTCTTTTTCGAACTAATTAATAAGTATTTTAACGCGACCATGCAATATCATTAAGGACTATACGGTGCATATTAAAAATGTAACGCAAATGAACTTGGGAATCTGCGAAGAGAAATATTCCAAACATACATTTTATTTAATAAATCTAGATATCGAATATAAAAGATCTGTTAAATTTTACCATAAACATAAAATGATTGTGAATATTATTTTACTAAAAGTAATTTATTTGATTATTTACATAATTGTAATTATTTTTAACAACTTTTTCATCATGTTTGTGAAATTCAGATAGCTGTATTAATTAAATGTATTTAATTTTTGTTTACAAAATGGAAATATAATTGACTTTTCTTCGAACATCTGGAATTTCTCTCCATCTCGATTGTTTTGTAATGCACGAAGTAAATAAAAATCGGAGAAAGCTACAGCCGGACGATATGACGGATACGTTACAATGATTCAATTCAGCTCGCGGAGCTTATTTTCTCTCTGCACTGAGGCGTGCAGTCTGCCGTTGCAGTGATAAAGCATAATCTCCTTGCGATTAGATAAAATTGAATTCCTCCCTTCAACCACTTTCTTTAATTTCTTTAATCTTTAGAAGTATTTTAGAGGATTAACACATTAATTGGCGTAATATTACGTATGCCAGAAGCAACCTAGTCAATTATTAATAACAGAAGAGAAAATAGGGATGGAGAAAGCAAGAATCCTTTATATTTATTCGAATTAATAATAGCAAGTGATGCAAAGCAAGATATTCCATAGAAAACTCTAAAAATTCTTGTTTTTGCCTTAACACAGATGTGCTCGTTATTCTTCTACAAAGATGATTGCGAGATAATTTTATTATATCTCATAATTTTTGCACCACTGTCCACATAACGCCATATCCTTTGAAATGATTGGACATTAATAAACGTTTAATTAATACGTTCCATTCTGCACCCAAGTAAAAAGAAAACAAGAAGAAATTATTTTAAAATACGACACAACGTTAAAAATTCAGGCATATCTGGATTAATTGCAAAAAGCTTGTGACGTTCTACTTTATTGCAAAATTTCTGTCAAATTATCGATCGTCAACGTGTTAATTTTCGCTACTTCGAATTGTAGATTATAATATAAAGTCCTTCGGAATCGTAGCAATCGATTGATTGCAAAAATATTTTCCCAATTTTCCGATATTCTCCTATTTCTTTTTCTCCTTTTCTGTTCGCGATTTTTTTAAACAAAACATTGCCATCATTTACAGAAGCTCACACGAGCAGATTACTATAGAACGAGCAGCAACAAGTAATAATTTTCGTACATCCATATCTGTCACGAACAAACGTGATTAAAATTAATTCCACCAGCGGTGATTCCACGCTACGTTAAAATCTTTAATAAGACGTTGGTCGAACCAAGAACCAAATTGATTCGCCGTGTATTTCGGCATTCTTACAAATTTCCATAGCCAGTTTTTAATCGAAAATAATTAACACTTTTTAGTTACCTAACTCACGCGAATGGCGTTTCTCGTCAGCTGTGTCGACCTCACATTCTCGGTCACGATTATTGATCTGGTCGGATTAAAAAATACCTAATAAACGACCTGTGAAATTATTGGTCGTATAAATTATGCAAATGCCATCGAATCGAATTGGTAAACGATTATATTGAACAATATTGATGTAAGTGTAATAAACGATGACTTATGAAAATATTTAAACATTTATCATAGAAAATTGCTACGGACATAAATGCACGACTTCACGGAAATGTTCAAACACTTGGCGTGGAAAATTTTTATGTCCATATTTTATGCGTTATACAAAACATTTTCAAATTTCATTAGCACTGCGATGAGACACAATTGTCATGGTTACATTGATACAATTCGAAACAAATCTGAAAATGTATAGAGAAATTGCAAGATATTTATTGCATATCGTATATCAAATAAAAAAATTAGTATTTAGTAGTAGAATATATATATAATAAATGTTCAATATGGTCCTACTGAATATTGAGGTTTATTAATATAATGGGTAACTGATTGTTTAAGTACTTTTGTCACTCTGCGAAACATATACTTATTTAACGTTTACTTATTAAACATATTTCAATATTTGGTTCAAACTTTACCAATATAGTCATAACAGCGTCGATAAAATTTCAAAATGTCTCCTATGATACACACAATATATTCATAAAAGTTATTTACAAAAGTTCTAATATTTGCATAATCCTGTATACGCGTGTTATCAACTCGTAAAACTACGAAAGATACAACTACCGTGCTGATGTTAGAAGTTACAATTTACTGCGAACATGTTTACAGCAAATATTTAATGCAACTTGAATAATTCCATATCCTCGTCCCTTTAACGATGTAGTAAAATAACGAAAAACAAAAGAACGAATGATCCTCAAAATATATTATCTCCTAGTAAAAGGCGCTTCTAGTAAATCTTCAAGTATTTCTACGAGCATACTATACATCTGGAATATGAACGTGATGTCGATTTAGATGCTTCTAAAAAGAAACTTCGCACACATTTCTAGATAACAGATCCGATTAGCAAATTAAAATTCTCTTATCGTTTTGATACGCTGACCGACACGAGAAAAGTGTATCCACCAAACTACCAACTACATTTAACAACGTCGAACGACCATCAGCATAAAACCCCTGGAAACCTGCGTAATTCTCGCGTAAATCTGTTTCTCCGACTGGTTCGAAACGTTTGCGATTCATTCATTCCGCTCTGCGATTATAAAGCGATTCTCACGAGCGTGCCGCGCAAGAAAAACGAGAAACGATCGTTGGCGGAAGATAATTCACAGACCCTTTCGGTATTCGAAGCCCTTCGGCTATGTTTCGATGCGCCGCATCCGATCTCGAGCGCGGCGTACGCACGAACTTAATTAACTCGACGCCGTCCAAACGTATCGGACATAAGCTTTTTTCTCCCTTTTACGTACAACGTACACACGCGGTATACATACAACCACCGTGAGAGAGCAACGAGGCTTACTCGAAACTTTTCGCCTACCCTTGTAACAGCGTAATAACCGCGATCCGCTGCAATCCAGTGGTTCTCACCTCCGCGACGTAGCATTTTTTTCACTTGCGGAAGTACGTCGACCCCGAGGATAGGACTCTACCGTCCCTCCTGCCTGGTCACGAACATTTCAAATTGGTCGTAGAAATACCGCCTGCCGACCAAGAATTTATTTCTAGACGGACGAGTACCTTCGAGGATGCTTGTCGAACCGAGTCAAATCACTGGATCTACGTACTTGTAGGCTTCGCTATTTTCACTATGGTTTGCTATATTTTACTTGATTTTAGTTTTACGAGAGTTTATTAGGTTTAGTTTTGGTCGTGCAACTTTTTAATTGGCTGAATATACGGCGATCTTCAATTATCTCCATATTTAAATGCGCGGTGTCGTTGAAGCGATACGTGGCTCGAGAACTGATTGGTTTAACGTTTAATTGCATAGAGAAATTAAGTCAATATGTAGATTTGCATTAGTCGAATGTATAGTTTCGTCATTTGGCAATATTTATTTTTTTTTTTTTTTTTTTGGACGCAACAGAAATATACGTGTTGGTGTATGGTCGAGGCGTTGGTACTTCTTCGATTTATATTTCCTAATATTTACATTTTATAATCATGTCTGGTTGGTATATAGTACCAGATACGAAGTATCAGCGTAAATAAGTATATGCGCAGTTTGATTATGAATGAAATATTCCATCTTTTAATTCTCTTTATATTCCTATAAGAGAAGCAGTAATTTATGCTTGCATACAATTTTTGGAACACACGATTGATAAATTTAGCCAAATCCACTTATTTGTCTACCTGTGTATTACATAATGTGTGGTCTACCTGTGCGATACTGAGAAAAAATAAACGACTCTAAATCGAAATAATTCTCATTTTCCATTGTTTTTTTGAAGCCTGTTTGTCGAACAGATCAGTTTGATCAGTTTGATCAAGTGACATCTGTATGGCTGTTAAACGCTAATTATATATTCCTATGTGAAAATTAAAAATAGCGACAGATATATTTGATGATAAAAATCGTGAAAATGTAGCCACTTAATTTTAATAATATTGCTTCATACGGTTGAGATTGGCCGAATTTTACATTTCTATTACAATTTCTCTGAGACACGAAAATAATACAAGCTATAAAGTCCAAAAGATTGATATTTACTTATATATTTATAGATTTCATTTATTAATCCTTTTAAGTGTGCTATAAAAGCACATATATGCAACATTTGTTGAAATGACTCTTGCTCATTAAATTAATTACAACATTTTTATCTGATCTATCACGAATAGTCGTAAAATTGTATAAAAACTCTATCTAGTTCACCGGATAGTACATTGTTGCAACATATTTATTGCCAATTAGATTGGCATAAAAGTTTCCAAGCAATTTCATTAAAATCATATGAAACTCGAAATATAGCGAATTCTTTGATATGTTCTGCTTCTTTCTTTGTTCGTCTTCTGTTCTTATATGTTCCTTTCGTCATTTGCTACAATTATCTAAAGCATATTATCTTAACACATCGACCATAACGAGGATTTTATAGTTTTTGCTCTGAAAACCACAAATAATGTCATGATACTTAATTTATGCTGTAACACAAATATTCTACTGTTGAATAGCACGCTTTTTATTTTACAGTGTTACATAATCATTTATACTGCGATATTTTTTAGTCAATGACGTTTAATGATTCTATAAAACGTGCATCATCAATGACCATCCGTGCAATTACCTAATTAACGCCCACCAGTGTACTTAAAATAATGACATATAATTTCTTAGTAAAATTATCCAACAGTTTATCGTATAATATCTTTGTTAAAAATATAGAATAAATTTCTCTTAAAAGTCTCGTCTAGGAAGAAGCAGAAAACAGACTGTCAATCCTATTGACTGCAAGTATTTAATCAAGTAATCGCTTGGACAGTTGTGTACTTTTGACGATGTGTGTTTCAGTTACAAGATTATGAATGAATGAATGAATTTGGAAAGCCATTATTTTATTATTTTTCTAATTTTTGAATTATGAGTCAGATTAACAAGCTTCTTCTAAATCGATATCAATTAAACTGCCAACGGTAATAAAAGCAATGATATTCAAACAGTAAGTGTACATGAGTGGTACATGTATATAACGTTAATAGATACTTTCGATATGTAATTTAAATTTATAATGTGATTCCACAAAAACACAGTAAGTGCGCCTTCTAGTAATTACTAACTCATCGTTCATTTGTCTACCCCGGATCAAATTCAAACAAATCAGCCATAAGTCAACTAAAGTATCCAAATACCTATAAAATTTGATAGTTTCTAGAATACATTAAATCAGTTAATTTTTTTATTTTCTACGTATCAATTTCATGTATAAATTATCTTCTCTTCCAAATAGAAGGCACGTAACGATATCTTCCAAACAAAGTATCACGATAATTGTTCGGATATTTGTTTATCATACATTTGGCATTTACGAGGAACACTTTTTCACATCGAAATGACTCGTTTATGAAATCACTTCACGTAACGACTACAGACAAACGTTGATAAAATAGTAGAAGATCGGAACGCGTGGTATCTTCCTGTGCACGTATTTCTTCACAAACTTTTAGCGCATCTGTATTCTAAGCGTTCCCAGGGATACTTTAAATATTTATGATCTTCACTTTCTGTTCGAACTATTTTCTTACGAAACTGGAGGCTACGGGTTCGATTACAAAGTCGTGTACTTTGAACTGTGGACAGTATTTATCGTGGAAAATTATCGTTCAAGATGCACGTTCCGTACCACTCGTTCTTCTTTTTCTTCTTTCGCTTTCGTCAAATTTTTCTATATTCTCGTAGAGAATATCGCGCGAGATGTTGTACGAAATACGACTCTACGACTTTAAGAGTTTACAGTATACACCGTAATAAATGCTCGACCGCACGTGGAATTTGAAATGGATCTTCTCGCGACATGGAAAAGAAGATAGGCCGAAATAATAAAAATATATAAATCAATTTGAAAGTATATTAATTAAAACATACCAAAAGATTACCGTTAATATAAAAGGAAGATCTTATCTATAAAGGGAAGATTCTTTGGCTTATTGATAAAAGAAGCCTGTTCTTCCTATTTTAATGCGACGTTTCAGCGTGTGGAACGTAAATCATCGTATTCGTCAACGACTCCATTTCTTTCTTTATATATATTTTTCACTCACTGTCAGCGTAATAATCGAACTACACTACTCACTATGTATGCACGAACGAGTAAAGTAAATTCTTTAAGTATTCCTGCGTGGCAACATAAAATTCGTTTTATAATGCGTTTTACTTTCTCTTGGCGAATAAGATGAAGAGTCTTTAAGGACTTGGATTCTCGTTTCAACACCGTAATTCACTTTCCTCGTTCTTTAATTATTACTCACATTTTATCAATTTACTTTTCACGTTTACTACTTCCATTTTAACCCGGTACTTTAAAACCGTTGATACATTTTCTTTTTTTTTTTTTTTTTTAATACATTTTTCAAATTCCACGTATCACATAGGTATAAAACTCTTCATAAAAATAACGTAGAATTTTGAACTCTTTGCCTCTCTCCCATATGAAACTAATCCCATGGAAGTTCCACGCGGCCAACGCCAAATTCGCAATGACAACACTGTGAAACACTACACTTTCAAAGTCATTCCCCTGTTCTCGTTAAAATTACACTCGCGTAAGAGTATAAAAATATAAAAAGGAAGGGAAGGAAATCTATTGTAAGATTCAAGCGAGCTCGTAACCCCAAACCAACGGCGATGCTGCAATCTACCTGCGTCTTTCTCCATTCAATTTAGAGAACCCAAGTAGAAAATCTGCAGAAAACAACGAAAAGCCCAACAGAAGCCATTGTTTCGAATAGATTGGGAAAATCTATAGAGTCTGGTTGCTCGAATGGATTAGAATTAATAATACACTCGGTTCGATTCAAGGAAGGTCGCGTAGCGTAGCTTCGGTCCACTCTTCTTCCTGCCCCCTGACAGTCGATACGTGACAAGATTTCGTCTCTAATAGCTACCAGTTTTAACGAAGTTCCATGAACGTTCGTTCCTCTTTTTGTCCTCTTTAACATCACCTCCCACTCGGACTGTTCAATCCTGATGCTTACATACATCGCGACGCGTGCGTGCACAGATCTATGGAACCCTCGAACACACGCAAAATCCACGGGGTATAAAAGCTTGCAAGACCTGTTTTCGCGATTGCCGTGTCCCAAGGAATCCTGTTGCGAGAGAACTACGTCCCAGGAGTAGACGAACGCTACAGTCCTTTTCGGTCTACGGTTCTAAGTACACGGTTTTTAGAATTTCCATAGCTCGCGGATCTCATTCAGGTAAGCAACTATATCGTCACGCAGCTTCTTTTTACTGTATGATGGCGAAACATTTACTTGAGAACAAATATATACTGTAATACGCGGTTTCTAGAATTCCGATAGATCGTGGATCGTAGAACTGGTAAGAAGGACAATGCACGTCGTTAGGTCCTTTCTTGCGCGATGATGCGATCACGTTTATTTGAGAATCCATCGTATTCCAGAGTATATAGACGATTGCATACGCTGTGTATTAGGTTGTCCGAAATGTTTCTTTCGTTTTATCAGGAAATAATGGATGCACAACATTTTTTCTTTTATATCATTTTGTCCAATTACGTACGATCTATTTTGTTCTGTTGAGATAAACACCGCGACATTTCACACACTTGGTTTCACGTTTGTATGAAGGTGCACTGTTATAAAAAAAAACACGTTTGCGAAGAAAAACATACTTTTCGGACAACCTAATATTTGTATTTTTTTTTTGAGGTGTAACTTTAAGTACGTGGTTCCTAGAATTTCGACAATTCCCGGATATTGTAATGTTTATTGCCAACGCGAGACATTTATTTAAAAATTTGTTATATACTGGATTATATACTAGAATAAACGGAGTTTATAAATCGAGTAGGCGATATTTATATGGTCCAGGAGTCGCACAAATCGCGAAGGTAAGAACGTATATTCTGCCGGTCCAGAAATTAGATCCACTTTGTCGATCGTAGTTGTAATAAATCTATGGCTAATTTTGTTATTATTAATTCGAAATTAGTCATTTTCTTTAGTTCAAGAGTATTTATAAGGAAAGTATCTTAGCATTTTCCAAAGATGAAACGGAAGATCAACCCGACTTTTTAAATTCTTGGATTTTATGGAACATGTGTGCAATCTCGAACTTCTGGCCGGTATCTTTGTATACACTTTGTTAAGATTACGAAGAGATTTTATTTAAAAATTTATTATACCCTGAAGACACCTGCTTACTTTTACCAATTAATTACGAGAAGGAAACATCCCAAGTCCGACGTTTTTGTACTTCTAAAGGTCAACATATTTTTTGTCGATTTCTCTTTCTTTTCGAACGAGATCGAGTTTCCCACAGAATATGTTTGTAATAGCACCCAGAGTAAGCTACGTAAAAGAATGTTGACGACAAGTTTAAAGTGATTCGAAAAATCATTTTCTTTTTACCTCAGTTTGTCGTTCTTTTCTTTTCTACTTTTGTTGCTTTCGATACTGTTACATAAGACTTTTCAAATTCTCTTCAAGACAGAACTGCGCTTCTTTTAACAAAATCTACACACGGAATAGTTCCATAATTATAGTTACTTAGAATATTAAGTGTAACAATTATTTTTATCTAAATGCAGAGAATTTACGGTAGAAATTTTAAGCGAAATCTTGAGCACAGTAATATCGACTATCGGACTGAAGCGAAGTATTTGATTAAAATGTAATTAATTGGTGCGATTCACGCTTAGTTACAAATGGTAGTCTTTTACAAAAACGAATTTTAAAAGTCACTATTATGATTACATAAACGCACAGACTTTATAGCAAAGTGGAATTTCGGATAAAATTTTAAATATTACAATAATTACGATGGCAATAATGAGATTTCGCAAAACGCTATTATACTATAAAATTTTACAATAATATAATAAAAGAAGAATTTTATACGAAGAAATTTAATTCCCTACTAAGTGTATTAGTAGTATATGGCTAACTATTAAGAATTTTTAGTGTATATCATATTTAAAATTTCATATATCTTGCGGTCGTAACGATTTTTACCATTTTATAAATATACAATATACGTATGTTGTAGGAGAAACGTATAAATTTTTACAACGTAAGACGCATAAAACCGATAAGGAAATAAGGAGAAAACAGCAAAGAAAGGCGGGGATAGTCATAAAAAAAATCGGACGGACGAGAAAGCTGTTGAAAGCTTAATTATCAAAAAAAAAAAAAAATGTTTTTAATTATATTTTTTCGAGATAAATATATAACATAATAACTTGCATTATTATTGATTCATAAAACGAAAACGCGACATTCATCTGTAAAATATAAATCTTAATAAAAAGGGAATTATTATTGTAAAAGTTTGAACGTTCGTAATAAAATTTTACAGCCTTATTCGCCCAGCTTTCAGCTTTATATCACCCTGCGACTTTACTTTGCTCGTCGCGTCGCAATTACTTACCAGGGACTAGCATCTCGTCTTACTAACACAAAGCTGTTCAAACTTAAAAAGAAAAGTCGTTGAAAACAAATAAACGGAGCTTCGTAACTTTGATTTCAAGAAGTGGTAGAACCGGTTATTCCATACGTAATGCAAGTTTCCTTCAAGATGTAAAAGAATGGCTATGGTAATTTCAACAATCCCGGAGTTACCAGGGGGATTCATAAAACAGTCGAAAAAATACCATTTTACAAATTTCAAAACGTGTTAAACGTCATTCCTCTTCCACGTCTTTCGCTAAAAGCAACGTCGGTATATTCCAGTGACGCGATAATGTTACTGGTATGTTGGTGCAAACATAACACGCAGTTGTGAAATAAATTATCTCATTTCCATAAAAAGAGAGGAAAATGAAGAAAAACAAAATCTGGTCGAGTAGACCCCACCCATATATTTTTCTTTGCTTTTACTCACTTCGCTTTGGTAATTTCTTGGACGCTTAATTCGCAGTTATAAATACGAAATTATTTTCTTTTTTTGTATCTTTGTTCTATCTTCTAAAAATTCCTAATGAAATTTATCCAAGAAGATAAAATTTCGGATTCTGTCTTCGACTTTTTTGATCCCCTATATCTCAAAATCTGCAAAAAATACAATTTCACAAATCGTCCCATAACACATCTACATGTTATACCATCCACTCATTAGACACTGTACGTTCAATACGTTCAAATTTTATATCGATATATTAAATTTATTATATATATTAAATCTCTATAAATTTAATAGCCTCTTGCACGATTAAGCAAATATTATTAATGGAATTTTACGAGTCACGAATTATAAATTATCCATGTTGATAAATTTTCTTACAGATATAACGATAACGAACGCGGTAACGATAACAGGTCAAATGAAATTTAACGAACAATTTCTGCGGACTACAAATCGTCCGATTATCCTATTCAACATGAAACTATAAAATTATAAAAGCTAAGTACGTAACTTACAACCTGTAACTCGTCAATTTACTAATATCGTTAGTTGGTAAAATTATCGTGCAAGATGGTAAAACTAATTATATTTTAGCTTTAGAGTAAAATAGCTAATAAGCTCTGATAATTATAATTCTGATAATTATAGAATCATAGAAGGTCGATAACAAAATTATCAATCGTAACGAAGCAATATTTTTTAAACGATAAAATCCTTCTCTGCCCTAGGTACTAAGAATGTTTCTTCTTCTGTGCTTGCCCTTGGTGGTAGCGGTGCCACTGAATCCAACCCTAGAGGGGTACAACTTGGAACTGGTAGATGGAATCCTGAAAGACGTACAATTCCGTGACAAACTCATCGACGAGCTGGATTTATCCGGCTTAGGAATTCGCCGCTTAGAAAAGAACGCTTTCGACAACGTACCGTCTCTAAAATCCTTGAACTTGGCCAATAACTCGATCGAATCGCTTCCAGAATTCATGTTCTCCAATCTGACAAACTTAGAATACTTATCCTTAGCGCAGAACAACTTAACCAGCCTTGAAAACTTGTTCATTCGCTTGGAGAAGCTTCAGGTGTTGAACATTTCCTGCAATCCCATAATACACCTTCGTAGAGGACATTTGTTCGGTCTAACGAAATCCACCAGCATATTAACTGAAGGAAACGTTCTTTGGAGCATAAGCACGGGAACATTCACGAATTCGTTCCTGAAAGACGACGAAGAGTTGAAATACTTGGAGAAGGTGAAGGCTGAAGAATATATCGAACAGCCCAACGATGGAATAGAAAAAGAGATAGAAAAGGCGACAGAGAGTAACGTGTTGAAGGATTTCGCGCCATCCACGAAATCGTCGATAAAGAAAGGCCAGAAGTTAAAACTGTGCATACCAAATAACATACTGCTATCTATAGAACCGCTCGAAGACAATAAACAGGTGGCGAATGGATGTCTGGAGATACCAGTGAACGAGAAAGAAAGATCTGTCAGCCTCCGAGGATTAGGAATCAAAGGATTCCACGAGAAATGGTACCAATTACAATACCTTCCGTTAGTTTCTTTGGACCTTGCGAACAACGAGATCACAGAAATCACCAAAGAATTACTAAACGATCTTCCCGAGGATCTGATTTATGTGAATCTGATGGGCAACAGGATCAGAGGTATCTGGAGCCAGGTGATCGAAAACAAGTACCTAAAAATATTGAATCTTCGAAACAATCTCATAGACAAAGTGGAGGATGATGCTTTCGCGAAAACCAATTTGACTACCCTGTTTCTTAATGGAAATCAGCTGGAGAACCTTTCGTTCGCTTCTAGTTTGCCCGATACTCTGACAGAGCTGATATTAGCGGCAAACCAGATCTCTGCCATTCCTGACGCGGCTTTCTCGAATCTGCCTCGCCTGGTCTACCTGAACCTGGCTAACAACAAGATTCAGAAACTACAGAACAACGTATTTAAAGGGTTGGATTCGTTGCAAGTGTTGATTATTACTAAAAACAGCCTGACAGATATCGAACGTCAGGCGTTCTCCGATTTGAAACAGTTGACTACTCTTTATCTTCATCGAAATAGTCTGGCAGAGCTTCAGAAGGGTACGTTCTCGGAATTGGAGAGTCTGAAAGATTTGAACCTGGCTTGGAATAAACTGGGTAAGATCACTGCCGACACTTTTGCGGATCTACCGCAGACTTTGGACTTCCTTCACATCGATTTCAACGAAATAAACAGCCTAGAAAAGGCTAGCTTCGTCAATGTTCCCAGATTTACGTTGTCTCTCACTGGAAATAAAATCTCGAGTATCCCAAAAGGTACCTTCGATCTACCTACACTTAGAGATTTGTATCTGAGTAACAATACCTTGACGACTATCGATGGCGACAGTTACGAAGGTCTGCCTCAATTGAAACGCCTTTGGTTAAATGAGAATCAAATCAACGAAATACCGAAAGGTTCCTGCAAGAACTTAGGAAGTTTGAGTATTCTGGATATCTCGAAGAATCCGCTGCAGACGCTACAAAACGGCGCTCTTTATGGACTGAGTTTGGTTAGAGGGAACTTCTTGTATATCTACAATAACCAACTGAAGGAACTGCAGGGTGGAGTTTTCGAAGATATTTAAACGGACAGATACAACGACTCGTGCACTTACTTACGTTTGTTTTTATCATTTATATAGATTTAACATATACGGAGATATTAGGTTTGGGATATTATTTTTATTCGTTGAGACGAAAGAATTCTTTGTTTCGAATCGTTTCTTTTTTTCTAATAGTTTCTGATAGTCGGTAGTTTTGAGCATTTTTATCGAGTTTCTCATATCTATGTTATCGATGGTTCGCAATCGAACATAGCTTCATGTATTTGTAACTATCGGAATGTGATATGAATGTTTCCTTAGAATACCTTCCTCAGAATCCTTAGAACAGGAAAGTTTGTAAAAGAAATAAACGAATAGAAGAATACGAAGGTCGTATTATTTTTAAATAAATTTCCCTCCACGTGTTCTAAGAACCTTCTGTAATCTAAATTCTTTCAATTTTGTGATTCGAAAGTAAGCGAAAGTTTGAAAATTTAGGGAAAGATGCGTAAAACAAATTAAGAAATAAGATAATTCAGAGAAACATTGAAATAGGAAAATGAAGCAGAAATTACTATCAATAATAGCGATCTCAAATCGGCAATAAGATTTATATACTGGAAGAATTCAATATTCTAAAAATTCGCAGAAAATTCAATATTCATACTATTCGACTAAAAGATTCAACATTTTTAACCATTTGCAATTTCCTATTAGTAATGTACAATAATATTGGACTTCTCTATTTTAACGATTGCCAACTGTTACTAACTATTTTGTTCATGTTTAAACGACGCTCGAAAATATTTAGAATACTCTCTGAGTGACTTAAAAAAATACGATGTAAATAAATAATTTGCACTCTTATTTTTATCGCCTCTGTTTCTCTGCAAAAATACGAAAATATCCTTTTCTCTCGTCCTATGGCTGTAGCAGATATTAAGATGCATTAAGGCAGGTCTGACTTGTGACCTTGAAGTCACCTTGAATACGTAGAATGGTACGTGAACGTACTATTTATCTATCGGCAGTGATATATAATCTAAAACGAGCAATCGTGACATTTTTTCATTTATTGAATTCAATTAAGATGTCTGTCGACGGTAAATTACTACATCGGAATGACGAATTCAGATATACTGCCGTCATTCTAAAAATAACTGAGAAAATACACAACGACCCATGATTGCACATTTTACCACCGACGATGGATTTCTCGATCATTTTGAGTATTCGTTAAAATACGCGATAAGTTCACGTGCAAATACGATAGAATCTATTGGGTTGATTGGCAACTAAGTGATTGCGGGTTTTGTCATTAGGTGGCATTGACAAAATCCGCAATCACTTAGTTGCCAACCCAATAGATCATATAAATTAGTTATGATACACGTTATTCGAATAATCGAATTTTGTTTTCATGTACACCACTGATCTTAAGTATGTTAAGTAGTGATTTTAAGTGGGATAGTTATTCGTCACGTTTGTAGAAACGCTCGACCAAATTTTATTTCGTTTAGTATTTCACGTTACGGAGCACACATAACGCGAATGAAATAACACGTTTCGTCATAAAATACGATAATTAGAAATAATTAGAAATAATTAGAAATAGAAAATAGAAATAATTAGAATCAGAAGATAAGGTGTTCTAATATTTATAGCCAGTAGTGTACCGGGAGGCAACAAGATTTTCATAAAAATGTAACAATAGTGTCGACAATATTTGTCACAAGGGACTGAACCTACTGTTTAATTAATCGGTACTCCGATAATCGACATTCTGTTGCATTAGAATGTAATCGCTATACTGTGAAAAATGTAAAGGTAGAAAAATACATAGCAAAGTACATAGCACTTAAATACAAAAGTGTATAAACCATCCAAGATACTGTATTCGTTAAAAATTTAGAGAATAAAATAGATCTGCGCGTCTACGTTCCGTATTTTTAGCTATGTGCATAACGATATGAATTTGCTTAAATATCCACAGTAAATTGATCATAGTTTTGAATTCATTTTTTGAATTTCTCGAAGAGACATCTATTACAAAATAAATCGCAAGTATTAAACAGATACACGATACTTATTAAATTCAGCTAATTGTACCAAAAAGTCTAATTTCTTCCTTTTCTATAATTTAAAATTTAATTTAAAAATATTTAAAAATACGTATTTGTACTTCGAAGCACTGCAAGCATAAAACAATTACAAAAATTGTATTTCGAACGACAATTAAGGACTATACCACAACAAAGAGGATTTATCATCGTACAATCGCGAAAGAATGAATTCTCTTATAGCGTCTACGTTCGCAGAAAGCCAAATCAGATCATGATTAAAACATCTTTCGGTATCATTAGAGACACTCGCGAGATACTCACGCGCTCCGATTCTGATAGGACGTCCATTTCAATGGGAAAACCTAACTCAATGATACAGGAACGAAAGAAAGCTCCATACGCAGTGTGGTGTAACATCGCGTCGTAGCAACACGCTGGCGATTAGATTTACAAACAATAGAGCTTATAACCGTTGAAAAGCGAACGATAGAAACCGCTATGTACAATAATAAATTCCGTCTAATTGCGTGTAAGAAAATTCCATTAAAGGCGGAGCGGTCTGATTGTCGCACCTTCTTCGTCTAATGGCGATTAAAGGTCTTCAAGTTCGGTGTACGTGTTTGCCCGTGAAAGGCGACCATCCAATATGGTCGCGGTAATTTTCATAAACTGGTTGCTCGGTGCTGTTCGCTTTCTCCTGAACGGCTATGCGCTATATAAGTACGCGGATAGACGTATAATGCACGCGGTATAAAATGATGTCTGTGGTTTACGACCGGCTGGCCTTGACTTTTACAAGAACCTTGGTAAGCTCAGGTGCGACCGGATTTTGAGGAAAATCGACACGCTTCAAGATCGTTTTCATCCTACCTACGCTAAACGATCCTCTGGGAATAGGGACAGCACGTTGCAAATTTATGTAATTGTTTCGAATCGAGTGGAAACCTCGAACAACGATCTAACGCGTATTTAACACGTTTTGGGAGAAAACAGTTTTTAAGTCACGCCGCGTGACGTACGTTTCGAACACGATTCTTAGCGCGATTCTTGCGTTTCGTATTCGTCTTCCGACGAGATATCCGCAACGTGTGTGTGCTTGATCGATCGACAGGGATTCTAAAAGTAGTTTGGCTTTACTTTGGTATTAATTCGACTTTAAATAAGACGAGGTATGAGACCTTCGTTTGGTGTTCCCATGCGATCAATATGGTCGTGATTAGTGTTAGCCTACGGGAGTTGTGGAAATATGATTCTTACTGGAAACCAGACAAATGTACCAGATCTGTCGATTTTTCTTTCTTTTTTGGCTTGCTGAAAATCTAATAATCTAACGAAGGTACAAAATGTTGCTATCATAACTTTCAAGTTACTTTTCGTTTTCGACACTAAGATCAGCGAACCGGTCAAAGCGTCTGCTATGAAATCTCTTGTTTTTACAATTACTAAGAATATGAAAATATATTTTTGGCAATGTTGTTGTCTACTTTTAGACGAGATAAAAATATAATTACATATTCATATTGCTTTAATTCTAATCAATTATGTATAATATATTCAAATTCAAATTAAAGATTGGGAACTCTAGAGTTAAGAATGACATTGTGTTAGTAAAGATTTATGCTAATTGTGTACCTTTTTCGCACGTGTACTTTTCAAAAGATTCGTTCGCGTGTCTCAAAGTGAAAAATCCCATTCCATTAAAAATTAATAAAAGATGTTCGCATTAATCTAGAAATGGGATTACATCATGTAGAATTTAAACGCAGTAAAATGATCAAAACCATTCTATAATTGAAACAATAGTTGCAGCATGGAAGTCATCTGAACGAAACACTGCAGACGTAATAAGATAATCAATCAACATTTGATTTATAAAATTCATTTGCAAGAAATTCGCTTCTTCTGTTATTATAATATTATAATATTATATTATTGTAAATTGTGACTTGTAAAACACCGGTTCAATCGTAGCAGAAACTGTCGCAGGAAGTACAGCGGTATCATTCTAATTATTATTACGATTTCTGATGAATCAGCAACAATACCATAGAAACTTCACTTCAAACAGTTACCATAAACTTCTACGCGGAAGACAATAGACTTAGACAATACGACGCGTAATAAGTCTGAGTCACGATAGCCTGGAAATCCTTGATCTTCCATCCGTCATTTCGATAGTTACTCACGAAGAAAGAGAAGCAAGAAAAAAAAAAGAAGGCGAGAAAAGAAACGACTTTCGTGAAACCATCGAGGTCGTTTGCGAGGGTGTCGCTCCCATCGTAATTTTTTGAACACCGACAAAGAAGGAACGCATTCTCACATACCAGCTGGTTCTCGTTCCGTGGCGAAGGTCCCGAGCAATTTCGTGGCACCGTATACCCGTGTTCTCCACTTCCGGTTTAGCCAACGGTACCTTGTAGGGTTATCGAACGTGCGTCTGCCAGGACTACCGTCTGACATCTCTGTGAACAGGTACGTTATAACGTTACATGTGTGTACAGAAATCGACGAGAATGTTGTGGATAGTCGGCGGTATAGTTCGTCGAACAAACGTAAAAATCGTATGAAATATAGAGATAAGTCCATTACAAGTCCATGTTCACAGACTCTTTCGATTTTAACGTCCTTTAAAATTGAGTACTTAGCATCTGTTAAGAAACAAGCAACGAGGTAAAGTGTGCAGCTTGCGTCTGAACAGAACCTTATTACGAAACGAATAGAGTAAGTTAAAGTTACAAAACGAGTTTCGAAGCCAAATTCCAAAAATCAAGTTACAGCATCTTAAAGCATTGGAATAATGGATACATCGGAGAAACCCATTGCACACGTCGCAGACACGAAGAGAATTTTTATAATTTGAAAAGAATTGTTTATTACAGTAGCATCTGAATGGAGGAAGGAATAGTAGGGAAAAATGCGTCGAGGAAATTCTTGCGACTCCTTTTCGCAAGTACAATGTGCATCGTACAGAGCTCAATAATGCAAGTTGACTGAAAGGAAATTGTTAGCGAAATGTTGCATTGTAATACAACTTTGGGTATCAATAGCTTCGTATAGCATGGGGAATAGTATGACAAATTTCAAAAATCACAGGATTTACGAACGATTGATAAGTTGACGAGATTTTTTACTAAATCGACGATACTCCTAACGTTTCGATCGATATTTTTATGATATTCGATAAGACAGAAAAAGTACAAAGACAAGAGACGAAGATCAGACATAAAATGTCTCTCCTGCTTAAACATCTTTTTGTTTATTTTAAATTTACGAATAAGATTGCTTTACTATTTTAGAATTGTATTTCTACGAGATTAAAGAACAATGTGATCTATATATATACATATATCATGTTCTTCCTCCATAATCTTCACGTCTTAACAAGAGTTATGCAATCGAAAGATATCGTCTACGCGTTAAAATTGCTACATCAACGTCATTGGATTTGATGAATGGTTTCGAATATTCTCATGTCATTGAGTAATATAATTTTGGTCATTTCCGATTGCTTCCCCAATGGGTTTCTGTATGATTCAACAGGTGTTGAAAACGACTGGTTTAATGGCTATACCGTGGAAGGCTATAATTGTATAATACGGTGTGGTTAGGTAGTTACGTAAATTAGGAAGAAAATTAGATTTATTGAATTAATTGATCGAAAAGCTTCGAAGAGATTTTGGAAATATCATTGAGCCTCTCTGTGGGAAGTTTCGAAACATTTTACAAGTAAAAAAAATGTTTAATTTGTGCTAAAAAAAATTCACGCGTGTTTTCCATGTATTGTCGTACAATAATAAAAGTAAAAAAGAAAAAAAAAATTAATGAAATAGAAATGTGCTTCATGAAAAGTTGTCATTCTTTTCAAACATTGCTATGTCGAGAAGAAAAATTATATTGTCAGTACTTGATCAATGAATCGCTCGCATCTTCAAAAAAATCGGTGGACAGTAAAATTTATAGCTGGCATTGCGAATGATGAATTTCATGCAGTAATAACAATAAAAAACGGACAAAACATCCAATGTATGAACAGATAGAAGTAAAAAGGAGAGAAAGAAACTAAGCTTTGATGGACTTTCTAGTCTCCAGCTGAGATCCATCGAATGCCGATCGTCACGATCATTCTGATTATTACCTAAGGTGTTTAACGCTCTAAAACATCGATGTAACTTCACTTTTGCATACAATAGATACTTTATGTAGGATGTCATATGTTTTTAACGCTTTAATAGCAACTATTAAGCGCCGTAAAAGTTTCTAAAATACAAACTGTTTTAATATGCAAATGTAGTCTTTGAACGCACGATGACATAAGTCCAACGAAAGGACATAAAATACAAGTGAATGGTATAGAACCTACGAGACGCAAAGATAAAGTTAATATACATACGTGAATAAAATATATACAAAATTTCTGTAACTGAATTCCGTAACAATAAATTTAATTACGTAAAGGAAAATTAATTAAAATTTATTTAAATTCCTTTGGCATCCTTTATGTTCTATGAAACTAATCTGTAACGCGTGTAGGTTTCTGGATAAAGTTAATTACGTGTAAATAATCTAATAAATCAAATAAACCAGATTAATTACGTACAAATAAAGTTAATTTTAACTTTACATTTTAAACTTGAGAATTTTTCTACTCTCCTATGAAGATAGGCAACGCGTGATACGTTTTCAGATAAAATCAGTTAATAAGCTAATAACTCAAATTTAATTGCTGGCTAAATAAATTGATTACTGGTGAATACCTGTATATTCTACCATATATAAGAAAAAACTGGTGACACATCGCTACTGGCTAATTTTTAGATAAACAGCCGATTGATAATATGTTAATGCGTCTACATGTAAATCGATTTTATAACCAGCATATCTCGCATATGTAGATAACGTTGCAAGAAATTGGGCGGAAGTATAACGTCAGAATTAAGTAGGTCACCGAACTCGACCAGAGCGGGAAAGAAAAAAAAAAAGAAAAAAGAAAAGGATGCCATCGAATCTCGAACGAACGTTAACCGGAGAAAATGTATAACTTCAGAGGAGAAAGGTCCAAAAGCCGGGTTCATTGGCCTTCCTCTTCTTCCGAAGGTGAGCATATGATGTCCATAAAACGCCTTTTTAGTGTGCGTAACGCTCCAGTCCATTTAATGCGATCACGTGAAATGAACAGAAAAAAATGATAAATATTTCACGAAGACATATCGAGGATGGAGAGTCGGATTTTGATTCACAGCCAGAAAGTGGCTCTATGTCGGTGCTCTCAGCTATAGTGATCGATGAATCGAGAAAGTTGATATGATCTTCAAGGTTTTCACATAACTTGACAGTATTTTGATATTAAGCCTTGATATGCTTGGTATATAAGCTTTAATATGTATAACTTTTATATTTCTGTAAAATCAAATTGAAATTATTGATTTATTATTGAATTATAACGGGTATAAACTTTCTTAACGTATATAAAATTTTTACGCACTGATAAGGAATTTTAAACAAAAACGTGTAGAGTGTAGGTAATATGCAGAAATATTCAAAATAAAGTACTCGTTATAATATTTAGTGTGTGAAAAAGTTTCCATTTATGCTCTGTTGCTTTAATTGTATTCATAAGAATACGATTAATATGATTCTTTGCGTAGCTAACAATAATAATAATTTCTTGAATAGATCAGGTATCAATAGTAATAAATAAACTATTAAATACCGTCTCTCTAAACTAAATTTCGTAATTCATTCGCAATAAATTAACGCCTTCATGTCACAAGCATAAAGTTACAATGTTGCAAAATATATAAAAAAAAATTTTAGTGAAAAATTAAAGTATCCCATTGATTACCTTTTGCATCTGTAAGTATAGCGTAGGTACTAGCTTACGATTACAAAACGTTCCACAAAGCATCCATTTTACGAGGCTAATTTAAAAAATTAAATTCTCAAACAATCATCCAGGTCAAATAGAACCGGTTTCGGATTAGATTGGTCTTTTGAAAACGTCCAATTCCCAAAATTTATCTATCTTTTGCTAATATTTTTTTCACTACGCGTATGCTCGATGTTACAAACGTTGAATAGATGATTCTTCGGTGAATAAACAACGCTCACATGATTTCATCTTCTCGCGTGGGCGAGGTAAAAGTTCTTCCGCTGTTTCGTGAATGAAAAACGTTCGGTGTCGCTGTGGGGAGGCACAATGTGAAATTTGCATAAGATGGGAAATGCGATTAGGAATAGGTCGGCTGAAACAAGTCTAGAACAGGTCCGGAACGAAGTTAGTACGGTAATAATAGAGTATAAGATAATTAAGCATAGTCAGAGATACGTACGAAGACTGGAAATTTTTATACATTTACGGGTAATTGGAAGGCGTTTACATAAATGGACATAATGTTACGATATTTAAGAAGTAAAACGATTCTCTATCTAAATTACATTTTCTCCAATTATATTCATAAAAATACAAATTCCCATAAACATATAACAGTTTAATAATAATAGATAACATACTAAATTCATCTGTGAAGTGTAATTTTTGTAATTTTCACTTAATGCATCCTTGACAAATTATTACACTATCCAAATTCAAAATTGAATCAAAATTTAATTAAAATTTAGAGCAAACATTCGAGCAAAGACATATAATCTTTTGATCAAAGGAAAATTTTTCTTCTTACGCTTTATCATTGAACATAAATTTAAAATTGGCGTTAAATGCCTAAATTTGAAGTGATAGTAATAATGCACCGTTTTACGTTAACTCTCCATTCGTTTAATTTTTACTACATAACTGAAGGTAATTAAAATTTGGAATCATCAGTAGGATACCAAAAATAGACTGTAAAAGGTGCAACCACCTTACTTGTTTCAAGTGTAATGTAATAGTAATATATAGAATGATAGTAATTAGAATGATCCAGAGTGTGCAGTATAATATTCTTCTAAAATCGCAAATGAAAAGTTGTCGTCCTTACTTGTAACGCGAAACTGCTTGCAAAACTGTCGCCCGGTATTTCTGTACCAGCAAAACTGGACTCTGGTTTGAATTACACCCGACATCGTGTTGTACGATTTCCGAGATCGAAATGCACGATGGACACCGACCTGATAAACTAGACTTCCTACATTTATTTCCAATGATACCATTATGAAACCTCAGATAGGTTTCATTTGCGAATGTCGTTACATCTTTTTTAAACTTTCATCCCTTTAAACATCACAACTGAGTTACAGATTTGCCACATCGATTAACTTCACAAAAGGAAAAGTAGAGAAAATTGATGAAATTATACGAGATAAGTAACAATCAAATCTGCGATTTTAAACATTTCAGAAAGTGGAGATAACAAATTTGGCCTTTGAACAATTCAATCAATAAATCAATCGCATGGTGACTTTCAAAATATGTTGATTTCAAGATTTGAATGTAATGCGCATCAATAGTTGTAAATTACACGAAATTATTTAGTAATCAGATATTTTATTCATAAGTCCTCAAGAATTTGAAAATTTTCGAAAGTTCTTAAAATCCATGACTCTTGTGTCCGATTGAGTGACTTACGATTTAAATGGCTAGCTTACTTCGGTCAAGACTATTTCTCTGATAACATCATTCTTGTTATTACTTAATATTAATATTTAATCGAACGATGTTCTATTTAAATAAATTTAACTATTAATAGCTAATTAGAATATACTTACAAAAAACGTTTCTAATAATAAATATTGATCTGATTGAAAAAGTTACTTGAGAAAGATTCTCAACGATCGCTAAAAACTTGATAACAATCAAACAGTGAAACTTGCATAAAACGCAGAAAGATGCAGAGACAGCTCCTCGTGTTTTAGCATGGTACTAACATGAAATTTTGCAATCACTTCCGCATTCTTTGATCATGTACCAAGGTGTAGGATTACGGCGAACGAAAAATTTCAATTTTATGATAATTGATCGAAAACAATGTATGTATACTGTATCGCAACAAAGCGTAAAGATTAATAATACATATGCCGTAAATCTTACATGCATATTCGTATATTATGCGTGCAAGCGATTTAGATATCAATGTATATGTATGTTAAAATATTAGAATAGTTACCCTTAAATAAAATTGCGAATGAATCAATTTCTTCTTATGTTGTCACATCATTGACAGAAATTTTATGATAGCCTCTATACTATGTGTACATAGACTGCAGAATCAACCTGTAATTAGAAAAATTACAAGTATTTACATTATGTGTAAAAATGTATATTATAGGTTAAGGTTATAATAATATATCACAAATTAAAAACTATAATAACATAATAACATTAATAATAAATATTAATATATTATATAAACTTTAACTTTCTCTAAAAAAAGGACTGATAAGGCAAAATGGTAAATTGAGTAAATTATGTTGGAAATTTCAGTTTTAGCTTTTTAATGTTAGCTTCGCTTGAGTTGATTATTATAATGACACTTACAGAACTTTGTTCCTTTTATATTCATAAAATAAATAAATATTTCATAATAATTCAACTATTTGATTAGAACAACAACATCCTCAATATGTATATAACTTTCCTTTTAGTCCTTTTTTGGATCGAAACTCCCGTGAGAATACTATATATTGCTGCATTTCTTTGATATAAAATTTACGATCATGATTCTCGCATTTCCATAAATTATTGCCATGCACGCAAACTCACAGATGGAAAAACTAACGATTTCGTTACGGTTGTCGATTCCGCGGAAGCTCTTCGAAATTCGATTCGACATGATTCGATTTCACCTTCTAACACGAGTTCGAAAGTAATTCTAGCGTGGGACATTGTGTAGGCTGGATCGCGTGTTGGGTGACAGAAAAAGGTGCTTTTGATGAAACGCAACACCGAATACTAACTATGAACTATTTATTCAAGTTCGACAGCAAGATTGTTAATACATAATTTATAGGTTACATACATAACATAAGATTATTTCCGATAGCTTGCAATTATTTAATGATAAATTATATTATGTATTTACATTTTCTTTTATTGACCCAGTTATTAAATCGTGCGTTCGTTTCATGGATGATTACTGTAATTCAATAAATTACTATAATTTACAGAAATCACGATTATAAAGTTATTTGTTTTTATGAATAAGTGAACATACCTGACCCTTTTCCTTATATCTTTCTCGTCTTGTTGTAAGAAGATTGAACAGAGAATAGCTAGTAAACAATATTAAATTACCAATTTAAGAATTTAAGAGGATCGTAAAATATTAATATTCTTCAACATTTCAATTTAAAAATATAAATATAAATATAAATAGGAGAATATTGTTTCATTCATAGAGATGATACTTCCATCTAGAAGTTGAGTAATAACATAACATATATAACTAGTAAAGCATAAATATTCCAGTGACTTTATGTCCTGAATAACAAGAATACTGAATTGAATTAACCCACTCAATATGACTGCGTTCCTAGTGATGATGTGATTGAACTCAATAAATATAAAATAAAATAAAAAGGATATCGAAAATTAAAAACATTGAAATTATATCAATCAATGATCTCATATAAAAATTTCGTATTAAGAAAAGATATCTTTTGTAAAGAAATAGTACTTCTATTCTGTAAGAAAATAATATTCAATTTGACTGTTTAGGCCAGTGATCAATTGTTTATACTAATTTGTGAAATACTAATAAATATAATATAGAGGAGAAAACATACACCCTTGATCAACTTATGATGGATGGTTTCTCATATTTTATTATTTTATCTTTTATTACATATGTAATTGATTAGAGTATATCATTTAAGACTGTATACAATAATTATGTTTTTAATGATAATATACATTTAAATATTATATTCAAAATATGTCCATCATAGTAAAAATAAGATATTTCCAATATATATAATTTCCAGTTAAAATCATTTCGCTATTATTTTTTCTAAGTGTATTTTAGAATATGTTTAAATAAATTCATATCTCATATATAATATTAATATAAACATTTGTATGGTGCAACAGTAGAATGTTGTTGGTGTTAATTTAACCAAATATTTTATTACTGAATATTGACGAGTCTAGTGATGTCACATCACTTTATTAAAATGGATTTATTTATGTAATTTATACTAAAAGTAATTCCATCTTTAACTTTTTCTTTTAAACAATGACGATAATCAAGTAAATAATCGTCCTCAAAGTACACATAAATAATACTTTACTTAACTGAGGAATTGTATTATATATCTTTCTCTCTATCATATAATTCCATTTGTATAATAAAATGTTAACTAAAATTTATATCAATATGAAACAAATGTTGTAAATCATAAATCATCATTATATGTAAATAAAGTAGAAACTTACATCACAATGTCTACGAATTAAAAAGCCACTTGGAATGTTTTATTTTAATATAAAACAGCAATCAATGTTCTAATGTTACTACCACAACACTTTTTACACATTCTGTGATTTTTGCTGATGGATGGAAAATTGAATAACATTAGATATTGGTAACAAATTAGCACAAAGTGCTACTCTACAAACATGTCAACTACAGTCAAGTAGATATTCACGGAGGTTGTGAGTTGTATCTGTTATTGTCATCTGGCAATACTAAATTAGATACTGGTTCATCTTCAAATATGCCTTCATCTACCTCATCATCAGAAATGGTAAGTTCATCAGGATATTTATAACTATTACTTAGTTGACTGGATGGTACCACTTGCTCCTATAAATGAACATAGTTGAAGTTAATATAACACTAACATATTATATATACAATATAAATATATATGCAAGAAAGCAATTCAAAGTACGTAACTAATTGAAAAAAATATTTGTATGATATTTATTAATTTACCTCAGATTCTGTATTCATATCTTGATACAAAGTATCAATTTCATAGTCAAATAAATCTTCTTCTGGTTCTTCCAATGGATGAAATGATAATTGAGCTGAACCTTCGTTCAAATTCATTGTTACTTCCGGCTCACCTATAAATTTACATAAATATATGTTTTTCATTATTTACTAGGTATATACAACTTATTTTCTTTTTTGTCTTTGCTTACGGAGTGGATCATCTATGCGATTATCCAAATTAAAATATTCCGTTAACCTGTTGTTATTATTATTATTACTATTATTATTATTATTATTATTATTGTATCTACAGTGGATCAGTTGGTGACTATTCTGATTCTGTAATTTGTCCATATCATCTGTCTACATCAGTTGATAGTACACTCAGGTTGGATCGTCTACGTAATATCTATATACACTAAAAAGTGAATATGGTTAATGTGCATCTACAAAAGTCCTACCATGGCATTGAATGTCGAGTGAGAAATCATGATCATGTAAGAATCATTTAAACACGAATTAGGAAATTTACTTTGAACTGTTATATCTAGCTGTTGTGAGACAGCAACAAATATTTCGTGATGACGAGGATCTTGTAGATCCTTTTTCTCCTTCAAAATTCATCATTTTGAGCGGATGACTCCGATTAGATTGACGATATCAGAACTCTTCGCCCTTTGTTCTGTTATTGTTAAAACTCATTAATCTATCACACAGTTTGTTTCTAAATAGAATTGTGAAATCTAAAAATGTGCTACGTCATGACGATTATCGACACAATGTATACTCCTGAATGTGCTCACCTTCAATAACGCCCGACGTAATCCTTCTTTCGAAATACGTGGAACGATATACAAACTTTTATTCAAAAATGATTAGTTACTATCATCACAAACGTGAACCATAATGCAACAGTGTTGTGTGTAAGATCACACACTAAACAACCGCTTGTACGTCGCGAGCTGACAGGTTATACGCATGCTCAGTTCGGTTTTGCGAACCTACGCCATTGAATGATGTCATATTCAGTAACGTAGGTATAAAATTGGCGCTTCAATAAAAATTTGTTTTTCGAAATTTACGTTAATATATTTAATCGTATTTTATTAAGTAAGTTCATTATAAGAAATCTAGTTAATTGGGAAAGCTAGTCAATTATATTCAAAGAAACGATAATAATAATAATATTGTTACTTTAATGATTTATTAAGGACGTAAATTTAAGCATGGTTCAAGTTTTTAATTCGTCGAATTGTATCTTTAAGACTTTGTCTTCTCTATAATATCTTTGTTAAAAGAATTTTAGGATAAACTATCATATAAAAATCCTGCGCAAGGAATAACGTGTACTTTGTGAAAGTTGATTGTTTATATCTAATACAATATAAAAGTATTAAACAATCTATTAATATTATTAATTCAGGCGCAATATTACAATGAAACGCTACATCCTACTAATCTACGTTAAAAGCTTCTTATCAAAAATATCTCTTTTTTTTGTATACTTCTTTTAAGATGTCTTAAAACCATGTACTTGTTGATGATTAATAAGCTATCTTGAAAAAAGAAAAATAATAAAATGACACGTTCGCAGGGTATCGAGTCTAAACCAATAATCTTTTCGCTTTATTAATTGTCATGAAAAAAAGAAATATATATGTGTGTGTATGTAATACAGAAAATACAGATTAATAAAATATCCATACCTTAAAAACAATTTAGGATAGATGCAAAAATGATGTAACGATGTTTTGGAAGAAATGACGCTGTAAGTACAGAAAAAAGTAATAACATACACGCCGAAATCGGAAATTGGATTTTACGGAAGGATCTTCACACTTTATTTTCGCTTCTTCTAAGCACACAACCGATTAAAAGTAACCAAACGAAAATGTCAATGTTGATTACGACGCTGGTTAATGAATAACGCTTCTCTTAAGCCACATCTACATAATATACAGCGATCGCCGTAAAAGGTTACAAACTTATCTCCGATTATTTAAAAAAAAAAATTATTAGTTTCTTCTTCTGTTTTGTTTCTGTGTAGTTTTCTTATCTCTTTTCGACGCGAATAAAAGAAACGATCACAGATTTCCTCGTATCTTCAATTTTCTCCCTGTACGCGATTGTCATATCACTAGAAGAAGAAACTGTAATGACTTTCTTCATTGAAAACGTGTTAGTTAAAAAAAGAATATCATTCCAAATCAATAGATCTTCCTCTCTCCAGGTGTACCTCTGTTGATATAGATATCTACTCTCTACGGTATCTTCTGAGCCACGAGCTTCTCTTTCTTTTTTATCATTTTATTTTCTTCGATCGTACTATGAACAGCCTAAATAAAAACACGCTCGTGACTTTGCTGCTTTATAGCGGTATAATACTACAAACTTAACGGCGTTTTTAATCTCTGCGACATTCGTCCCATATATTGTCTTCTACAAAAGTAATGTACCAGGTCCAGTTTACTTTCGTAAGATTTACAAAAATGTGAAATCCGAGGAGGGTAATGTTCGCGTGTTAGGGATCGCCTGAAAAATGTTCTTTCGGTTTACGAGAACTCGTCAAACATGTTTCGAGATGCTTTTCTTCTTTTTTGGGACATTCTCTTTGACCGGGTATGATGGGACATTCGATCCGATTCGCTGCAACTGAAATTAACAGGCGCAATCACAAGCGCAACGACGTACACGCTTCTCACGGCGGTGTGTGAATGCCTCTGGGATTGAACGCACCGAACGTGGTTGCACGTCTGTGAACAAATTGGAACAGTGTATATTAGAAAATTTTATAGTTCTTATATTTAAAATTTTATAGCATCTACATATAATATAAAAATTGGATTAAGTTCTTCGATAAATACTAATGGAGATCAAATAAAAGTCCATGAATTACAAATACTCTTAAATGTAGAAAAATTTACGAATAAAAATTTTGTAGAAATTAAGTTATCTACTCACAGTGTGGGCGGGTTTCCACTTCTTGCTCTTGTTGTTGCTGTTGCACTTGCTGTTGTTGTTGCTGTTGTTGTTGCATCATCATGTGAGTCGTTTGTTGTTGTTCCTGCTGCCTTTGCTCTGATTCTTGTTCAGAGCTTTGATTATCAGAAACTTCAGCGCGAGCCTCAACAGGTATTTCCAAGGATTCTACAGGTCTCAATGGCAGAGCAAATCTTGAAAGTGGGAATGCATTACCTTCTACAACCTAAAAATTAACATATTATTGATGTACTAATTGCATATGACAAAAAAGAAAATTCAATTAATCATAATACTTGGCGATATCAATAATAACGCCAATGGATATAGAAAAAGAGATGAAGTAAAAATAACTATGGTAGCAAAAATATATGGCAGCGGTGGGATTCGAACCCACGCCTCCGAAGAGACTGGTGCCTTAAACCAGCGCCTTAGACCGCTCGGCCACGCTACCAGATATCAATTTAGTGAAAAATTGCTGATCCAGCGGTTCTCATTTATTCTTACATAACATTTGTTATTATAAATAAGTAAACAAAGATGATAATATTTTATAATGTACGAGTTGGTTGAAATCCGAAATATGACACTCTACAAAAATGTACGATATTTGTGTAACATTAATAAAATGTTACTGTAAGATTAATTAAATGATTATATTTAAAACAATACGTATGCAGAATAACTGTCTTCATATAACTTTTAGTGTAATTTCAAATAAAATTTTTCTTTCAAACGTTAAAATTGATATCTAAAATTAAAATAAAATTACAATTTGAAATTATATCTGAAATTGATTAGTTTGTTTTTTACCTGATGAATTATATTACGAATTTCCGCTGGTACAGGGAAGTTCCTTTCTTCCTCGCTATCATCTTCCGGTCCAGGGAAAGGTTTAGCTTCCTGTTGCTCGTTTGAACCATCCGGTCGTTGGCGACCCTCGATATTTCCATGCTCCAATAGATTTCGAACCTCTAACGGAAGTGGAAGTCCCAGAGGAATGGGCTGAGCTCCTTCCGGGAACGGTTTGAATTCTTGAACGTTCTGAAAAATGTAAATAAAATTATTTCAATAAATAAAAAATTACATTCGATATTATCGTCTAATAATAGTAGAAATAATAGGACAATCTCGCATGTACAATTATACAGATGTTAAATTATTATTATTACATATGTAATATGTGTATGTTTAATTAAAATTATGAACATTAAAATTATTTATTGAAATTAAAATGAATCAAGATTGATCGTTAAAAAATCATATTTTTCTATTAATTTCCATTTCCAAGACCAATTAATTTTTAATGCCAATTATATTTTCAGTTAATGTAATATGAATATCTCAAATAAATGAATTACCTCGCGGCGAGCACCTTCAGGTATTTGTACAGGTATAGGTCTCGCTTCACCAGTGATATGTTGAATGATATTCTTAATCTCTAGAGGTACTTGTTGAATGATCCTTCGAATTTCGAATGGAATTCCTTGGAAAGGTGAACGTTGTCTTTCAGTAATCTGAGGCTGCGGTTGTGGTTGTGGTTGAGGCTGAGCTTGAGGCTGAGGTTGCATCTGGGGTTGCATTTGAGGTTGCACTTGCGGTGGCATCTGAGATGGATGTTGTTCGGTCTGCGGGATTAGTACGTGAGGAATAATCCCTTGTTCGTGAACCTGAGCTTCTGGCTGTGGTGCTGGCGGAGGCATCATGGCTGGTCCCTGTTCTTGACCATACGTTCCCGTTTGCTCAACTTGTTGATACATCACGGGTACTTGTTGCGGTTCTTGAGGCATTGGTGGTCGCATACCTCTCATAGGATTCGCCGAGAAATGACGCAATTCGATGGGAATTCGGCGCACTTCAACCTGAATGAAATTATTAAATTTTAATTACCGTAGTGGTAAATGATTTTTTATATATTCAGAATAGCACGAGTATAATAGTGGTGTATTCAATAGTATTCATTACACCAATAAAGATTGTTGCATGTGTTAACGGTGGTAAAGAAGCCTTATTTACCTTTCTATAGCGAAAGTGAAGTGTAAGTAAAATGAAGTGTAAGAAATTCATCGTTTGATTAATTATGAGAGAATATAGTATGTAATTATTTAGAATAAGAACAATTATCTGATTTAGTTTAACAAACGTTGAATTTTACGTAAATATTGCAAACTTAGTTCTAAATAATAATATGATAAAATCTTTAATTTGAAAAATGGATCTATTCTCGATTTCTATTTAATTCTATTCTCGAAAACTATTTTAATAAAAAGAGAGCAGTATTAATTTTTCTGTTACTGCATATTAATATAAGATATACTAACTTGTGGTCCCATTGCAGGATTTTGCGGTCCCATCATGGGCGTCTGTGGTCCCATACGCGGAGGCCTCATTTCCATGGTTACCTGAGGGATATTTCGCAATTCAGGGGGCACAATACCAGGTGGGATGTGATTAAGTCCGCGTGGATCGCTAAGTGGTAACTGCTGCATGTCAGGAACTTGATATTGAGTGTGCACTTGATACTGATGATAACCTGGGTTGGGTTCCTGAGATTGAAGTGGTACTTGGACGGTTCCCAACGGGATGATGATTGGCGTAAGCATCTCTTGATCTTGTTGCCTGAAAATTAAGCACATTTTGAAAATTAAATATAATTCATGTGTAAAAATTCAATTAAATTTCAAATTTTCAATTATTTTAAATCTTTAAAAATTATTAGTATTTTTATATCAAGACTGTTTTAAAAGTCTTTTATTTTTAATTTTAATTGATCTTCCTTGCTTTTTTCTGTAAACTAAGAAGCTTTACCAGCAGCGTCACCAAATAAAATGAAGTTACTTTGTATTTCTATTTAATTTCCATACGGTTAATAAATTTGATAATGTTCTATCTATAACTTAATCCAATAAATTACACTAAAACTTCTTTCATGGAGGAGGCGTAACACTTCAAGTCATACATACTCTTGATGAGGATTGCCAGATTCGCATAAAATGGCGACACGTTCTCCACTCAGTCTTTGGTAGCGAGAATCAGTACTGTTTTCGACATTATTGTTGTTAGCACCGTCCATCACTTGATCAGCTCTTCGTCTCTCAACCACGCAAGAAACTCTGCTGCGTGCCTCTTGGATCAAAGTCTAAAAAACAAAACAAGGAGACAAGTATAAAAATTATTAATTTTGTGCATCGATCCATTTATGCTTTCGATAATCTTTCAATTTTTCAATTTTTAGAAATTGTAGTAAAATTAGTGAACTTACGCCCGCAATTTCGTCAAAATCGAATTGAAGAGGCAGCTTGATGTGCACGGGAGGAAACTCGTCATCATCGTAGTCATCGTCATCGTCGTCATGGTCACCGCTTTCGTTGTCTGACTTTGAATTATTCTCATCCTCCTTGTGGACTTTGACGTCCTTGGTGTCTGGCTCTACCTCCTTCTTCGATGGTGTTTGCTCAGCGAGAGACTGCTGAACCTCCTTCATGTCACTGGTATCCTGCACAACGAGAAAATATTCCTTAACACCTTTCGTTCCATAATTTTTCTAAAAGTCTATAAAATCGTTAATAAGAAATATTGACATGAAGACATAACGTAGAACCGATGGTTAATCCCATGTAAAAATAAGAGGTATAACAATTTGAAATTTTATTACCAATACTGGTAAAGTATGAAACGCATTTCAAAATATACGTACGAGTTACAAGATATTTAATGCAAGTATATACATATTTCGGAAAGATTACAGAAGTATTTAAAAAGTTTAATATTCCGTCAATAAACCTCAATATTCAATGGAACCATCTCTAATGTTTCATATCTTAAAGATTAATCAATGAAAGACTATTCATGTTGTATCGTAATTTTGTATTATGTATATGTTTACACCAAACGTCTTGTGACTTGTATATCTACATATATCTTTAAAAAATGATTTCAAAGTTTTCCAATATAAACGTCACAGTAATATCTCACTGCTTCATTAATAAAATTTACAAAAATGTTTTGTAACTTTCGAGAGCTACCGTATAACGTGCACTTCCTCGTTTCTCCTCGTGACAAATCACGTACTAAAATTGAAACCATCGTTAAAGTCTTCCAGTCTGAGAACAACCTAGATCTGGTTCACAGAGTATTAACGTTCTCTATGAAAATAACCCGATCGAGTCACGAATATCGTGCTCTTCGCGAAACATCAGAATCCCGTTTCAAATGACGTACAAAGTACCAGTCTAGTCAGCTTAGATAAGATAAAAAGAACCGTAAGGGTCATCGTGTCGAGCGCAAAGCGTTTCTTCCGCTTAGAAAAATTGTTTGCGTTGAAGGATCGTGCCAGCTAATCGAGCGTCTCATCCTCGTTTGATTTCCATCGTTCTGTTCGAGGTTGTACCGCGATAACATGAAGAGAGTTCACTTTCACTCGCGACCCGATGTCGCGACCAGGAAGAAAACGTGTTGCATCAACGGATGATTACTATGGCGATATTTATTCAACTTTCGAAGCCTTCAGGAACGATTTGTCTTCGTTTCGCGGTCTCCAACTCGCAGATACTCTTTTAATTTCTCTTATCAGGAAGGAAAGGTTACACGAAACGACGCGACCCAATTATTTCACCTGCTGCCTATGTGATTATTGTCCGGATCTTAATTATATTTAATCGCTGATAGTAATAACGATGGTCGTATAGAAGCAATAAACTATCGCGACACGCTCTAATTAGCGTTGGCTGCAAATGAAACTGACCGAGGTTTCGTGGACTCTAATAAAGTATCCCGTTAACAATGCGACGTATTGCAGCAACGATTCGCCCTGTTACGATCTTCGGATCTTTACGATTCAGTTCTGATTTCGTTTCAATAAATATAATATAATATAAATAATAAGATAAGATGCAAAAGAAGAGAAAAGAAACGGTTAAGTTACTAAAATCAAACCTAAAATACTCAAAGATCGTTTCGTGTTAAGTTAGTTGTAATCAAGTTAGTGTTCAAGCGATGACCGCTAGAAAATTAGACTATCGTTGAGTTATAGACCAGGAAACGACGTGAAATACGTATTTGGTTAACGGTGATAGGAAGGAAGTTGCTGCTGAGTACTTTCGAGAGCCTAATTTGTGATCGGCCAGCAGGAAACCATTATCGTGCAAGAAACGTTAAGTTGCATCAGGTTCTGACGAGCTTGGACGGTTCTACAGTTTCTGTTTGTTGGTTGGCAAAAGCGGGGCCCTCTCGCTTTACTCGTCCAAGTGACAACTTTCTAGAATATCGGTGAACGTAATGAAAGGTAGCCGGAATGGCTCAGCTACCGACCAGCTTCTGGTTTTCGCAATTCTAGACTCGCAGAAATAAACTTCGATCTTCCCACTACCCATTCACAGTCGAGAGCTATACATATATATATATATGTATCGCTACGTTTGATCATACATTCAAGTATACGAGAAAGTTCTACCATTCCAGAACGGAATACGATGTTTTTGCCTTCGAATACCAAGAATGAGAAACTGAATTGATACTTTGTCGCATTCAGGTCGATATCTCGCGTTTAGTATTACTCGTTTAGTATTGAAGCTATATGAGGAGGTTTATCAGGAGTGATAGCTGGTTTTTATTAAGTACATACATATATAGATATAGGCGAGCCAAAAATAATTTGAATTTTATAAAAACGCGATTACATTATATCTCTTTATTTTTTAATAACCGCGTTAATTATGTAATGTATATGGATAAGATATCATATAGATAAAAAATATATTAATTTTTTTTACTGATAATTTCCACCACTCGATTAAAGTTTAATATGTTTCTCCAAATAAATTAATAACTTAGCGTAATATTTCAATTACAAAAACAATATATTTTATTAAAAATTTGGTACGTTTTTTATTTCCCGTCTTTTCGTTTTGTTTCAATGTAAAGCGAGAAGTATTCTCCTGTTTGCAACGAAGAATAATATTTTAATTATGTAGAAAATATTGTATTTTTCACACGTTATCATTTCACAGGGACGTGAGAAATAATAATTACACAATATGTAAATATCGCTTATTTTTTGCCTAAGGAATCCTAAAACAGCTCGATGCAGCTGCAACAATATACGCTCTATTTATTGCACATTCATAGAATATGTATATAGCGCGTAACACTATTTATTCAAGGATTATTAACGTTACATTCATTCCAAACTAAAACACTGCAAACTATCGTTGCATCGTACAACGGAAACACTGATTCCAACATTGATATGAAACAATAACGAGGTCTGTTTTTAAAATGCATAGCACAACGCTTTTAATTGATAATTAATCTCAACAGTAGGAACAAAATATTAAAAGCGTTATCTTCGCAGAGAATGAAATTCGAATTAAATGCAAGAAAGAGGAAGGAGCAATCCGTAATTTCGATTGTATCATAATAAGAAAGGAAACATTGATTCCAACATCGCTATGAAACTATGTATCACGATGTTTACCTTAAAGTGAACACTGTTTCATGATGTTTCAATTGCTAATTAATTAACAATCTCAATAAAATTAGAATTTCCAGTAGAAACCGAAATTTACAAACTGTTACGTTTTGTAAATTGAAAGAATGAAATTGATTGCGATTGCGAGTAGATGCAGACGGTACCGTAACAGACCGACCACTTTCCACTTGGGAAATTGCTCAGGATGTAGAAACGATTTTGCGGTGCACGAGCGACAACCTGTATAATCGTCAAGCTAGAACGAGAAGAAATAAGTGAAATTTCTTAACCCTTCGAGCGCACAGGTGGTTGGAGTGTTTTAGCATCGTCGTTTACTCGCTCATAAAATTTTTCTCCTTATTTTATCAAATGGTATTCGTGACTCATGTTAGAAAACAACAGTAGAATACTTGTAGAAATCAACCGTGAAGTTCCTGTTTCATATAAAATCACTGCCTAAGAGCGGACAATACATTGTACGTGATGGTTATGCGATAACCATCGGTTTTGCAACGTCAATCAATAATACGACACTGATTTCCAATTCCGCAACACGATTCTTGCGTATACGAACGTAAAACGATATTCAACTATCGAATTTTAATTGTATTATTATATATTATATATATTAATATTCAAAGAGCACAGTTCTTTCGCTTAGATTCGACACAATTTAGTTAATGAATGTTAGTTTCTCCGTAGCTATAAAATACAAATTCGTCTAAAGTATTTTCTTCCTAAATATAATAGTTTCGTTAATAATTAATCTTACTTTATTCAAACTCGCCACATGCTCCGGTTTTTATCTAAATTAATTTAACCTACCCAGTTGGATACTCGTTCTAAATTATACTTTTCATTTGACTTTTTCATAAAGTCCGAAAGAATTCACCGAGAAGAAAATAAAAATGTTTAATACCTTAAGTATTCTCTGAAATACAAAAGAAAATCCGAGTTCCTTAACCGCTTTGCATTGCACGCTGTTTCACAAACGCTACGTCAACACGTTTCGTGCAACATATTTAAATTTTACTTTCGAGTCGGTCGAAGAAGTGGGCCGACTTGGAACTGTTGGAAGGATTTCACGAGGAAAAGGAAATCGATGGACTTGGCGTCGCATGCAATATACAAAAGAAGAAGAGTAGAAAGGAGTAGGACAAAGAAATCGGTATCGCGACTAACAGAGTGCGCGAAGGAGAGAGAAGCTCACGACCACGCGATCCTACAGGCTTTCTTTAGAAATCCTGCAAGCCCCTTTTGCGAGCTGCCTATCAATTAGCGAGCTATTATGGCGGGTAATCATCGTAGTTAAGCGACCTGCACACTGTCAGTCTTACATTATAGGATACTATGCGTTCTCAATGATGTAGATTTGCACTCGCGTGCCATCATCGCTTGGTAGATGGAAATCGACGGCACACTTTTGCATCAACCGCATAGTATTGCTAGCAAGTCGAATCAGCTACTTTTTTATTTTACCACTTTTAGCGCGGTCATGTGCAAAACAAGGTATTTTTCATGCTGATACGATAGCAACGTTTTTTTAATCACGGAAATCTTCCAGCATGAATAATACTTATCCCGCTGGAGTATAGAGAATCATAGGGTGTAGCGCAGGAGTATGTTGACTGTTGTTAACTACCAAATATGGTAGGATAAATTACTTTTCCCGGAATCACGATTTGTTGCACTTTAAGTTGGAAGAGTGAAATTTAATGATTGATAATTACCTTTGGTATCGAGAACGCGAAGCTAATGATGTTTTGATGTTAGGGATGTATGTACTCTTTGATTTAAGGTAGCAGTTTCTGTGGATATAAGTGGTTTATCGAATAAAAATATGAAATAATTAGAATACTTTAAATGAAATTTAAATGTTTATTTGAAATGTTTATTTTTTAAATGAGCAAACAGTTATTTCGAAATATATATATATATATATATATATATATAGGTTTAAACTTTTAAATACGAATTAAATATATTTTATTTCGATCTGCCTGTTCCATGTATGTAATTAACTTCAGACGATCCGTGTGTTAAATAGATAGAACCGTTTCATTCGACTGTAATTAAATTTATTGCACAAGTGGAATAATTAAATACGTAGTATTTCTTAATAATTTTTAACTGTTGTATAAAATTATCATATATTCTAATAGTGGAGGGAAGATTTAAAATAATAATGTAGCACTTACGAGAGTTTGATTAATATTTCTCAATGATATATAGAAACTTTTTCACAGAACCTTACATCATCCTGTTTCTCTCGTAGCAAAGATGCTACGATATATTCGTATCTTACGTAAAAAACAAATAATTAATGTACATATATAATTGTAAAGAAACATTAAAATCGAAAGAACATTTATATTTTTCATTCCTTTTCATACTTTCTTCTTCAAAAAATTTAGTAAGTGAACGATCAATAAATATTAATTAATATTTGAAAATGTTTTTTGCAAATATTTCTGAATTATTGTTTACCTTACGCTATAAATATTATCCTACATTCTATTTATAATAAACGGTGAGCCGAGTGATTTAAAATCTAGCTACGTCGAGGAAAAGTGAAATTTAGAAGATTCCCGTGAGAGCGAGGGAATTTTCTAATCTACGCTAACATCATCGTCGCTGTACAACACACAGCAACGCGAGCATACGTATGTATATGCGTAGACAGATAGAGCACAATGTTGGACGAGTGAAAATTATTCTTGATAATTGATAAGGAACAGTTTCTATCATCAAGGTGATGCAGCATGTGAACACAACGCCTCAGACACGGACAGGTAACAATACAGTTAGTTTGCAGAGAGAAAATCTTTTTAGAGAACGTTCACCTTGCTGCCGGTGCGTGCAACGGGCAACCCACTTTCCGTTGTGCTACGTACCTTTCCATCGAGAGTCGCAAAAATACGCCACAGCATCCTCTCAGGATGCTTTCATATCGATGTACTTTAAACCGAATTGTTCTCTGTGAAATACTCGGCGATCCATCTTGCTAGGCATAAATAACGTACGACAGGTTGATATTTGCAAAAGAAATTCGGAAAAAGATTAATTAAGAAAATACTTATGAAAATAATAGAAAGATAATTATATAAAATGATTTTGAACAAGCAATTACGATAGCTACTGGGAAACTTATAAGAAAAATATTGTGTGTCGATGCTATGCATCTGCTGTTAATCGTTTTAGAGTACACACATTACTATTTTCATATGTGATTAGTATGTTTCGATTACGAATGTCTATATATTCAAAAAAAATTGATATGTACAAAGTATACATAACGTAACATAGGATGAATATATAGGCAATCTCATCTTAATATCCTCTGAACTATGATTCGAAAAAGTGATACAAATAGAACTTGTTCCATTTCAACGTGGCCTTACGATGACCGTCGGTCATTTATCTAGATGAAGGCGCTTTAGATATCTCAAGGTGACCTCTGTTTCTTTAAATAGAACTGTACATTCTTTTATACGCCGTTCTATACTATATTACATATTATAAATAATACTAATTTGGTCAAATCGAGCGTATAAAATTCAAGGAATACATAAACATAAAAATACTGCGTGATCTTCCCTTGTTTTTCATGCGATAGGTTCCACAAGATTAAAGTTAAAATATCTTTTAAATTAATCACTTTTCGAACCAGATACTTTAATACTTTTTGTAGAGAATTACAAAACGCATCCAACTGCGTATAAGGAATATACGTAGAAATAGATTTTAATTTAAGAAAAGACAAAAGTCAGCTTGAAATCTCGAAGGCACGATCACTTAGATAAGATTTGTGAACATCACAAGATGTACCTCTCGAAACAAAGTAGGTTTTATTTGAAACGATTCTTCGGACAACGTATAATTTCAGAGATATTTGCGTGGTTTATTTAAAACGAGACACCCTCTATAGTACTTGAATGAAATAGTCGTAGTATCTAAAGGATGATACGAATCTTTATTTGGATTCCATTTCTCTGATTATCCTCCAAAGAAATACGAACGTGCATAAATATTCTCAGTCTAATAATTAGTATTATACAATTTTCTGGAAACAGAATTTATCCGAGGAAAATGTATAGCTTGATAAAATTACACTGCTAAAGACTAGAAGATAAACTCATAGCTGTGCTTCAACTTTGAATTTGCACTATTTTTAATTAATTTCTTGTTTGTCCGGCTGGTCTTCGTTAAACGAGAAAATGCAAAATGACGAAATATTTGCATCAAGATGGAATCAACAAAAAATAAATTTCATGCACGCATTAAACTACGTTAGAATTGAATTTTCTGCACTGCTGAGAATAAAAAAAAGAAAAACAGAGCGATAGCAGGTCGCAGGTACAAAAAGTGAAAAAAGAAAGAAAACGAATAAAGTCAAGGAAATAGTAGAAAGTAGTGGAATCTCTTCGGCGATTTTCTCCGGCAAAAGACTACGTAAACACTGAATAATTTTCTTTCCTCCGTTACGCAAAAATTAGTTCCAATCGAACGACTCGCATATACCGGAACGTTTCGTAATGCATTCCCCTCGAACGCAGCAGAAAAAAAGCACAATGTTGCGTTCGAATTACTTAAAACTCTTTCGCCAGCGACATTCACGAACACGAACCAGCGAAAAAGAAACGATGAAACATATTCGTAAATAAAGCGACGTATAAATTACATTTGCTACTAAACTTTGGAGATTAAGAAAATACAGGAACAAATGACCTGTACGAGAACTTCTCCGTTCTGGAGACTTCGATTCTTCGTCGCAAATCGCGAAACGGTGATTAATGCCATGGCGATTAAAACTGCAAAATGACTTCCTCGAAGATTCCTTCAAGAGGAATACGAATAATATAAATGATTCCAAAGGATTTATATCTTGAAGTCTATAATAACTGTACATTATTAAGGATTATATTATAAAACAGCTTTAATAGTTCCATGCCCTGCAGGCTATTGCTGATTCATGATACTTGATAGACGTGAGGTTTTCATTAGGGAAGCGAAAATATTCTCTGTTGCACTATTCAGTTAATTGGCCAGCAGACTCGAAGGAAGGCCGAAGAGGATTCGTCATAGGAGGTATCATCATCGCGAGATTTAAGAGTGGCAGTTCTTCAAGACACCGCATTGGCTCATAGAGTACGCTGTATTCTGATTGATAATAAAATATGATATATAAGAAAAATATGTATATATCATTGAATTAAAATGTAAAAATAGAAATTCAAAATGATAAAGTGTTACTTCTTTACGATTAGAAACTGTAAGTATTTTATTATAAGCACCGTGTTAAATATTGTACTCTAAGTATCCCAAATACTTTAATATTCTAATTATTTTACTATAATAACTGTGAGGCTATAGACATTCTCTGTTATTCTAAGCATTTTAATACAAGTATAAACATATACTTACATACCTTTGCCTTGAATTCAAAGTTCTAAAGCGGAAAGCTTGCTTCTTTTACATAGAAGTTAAAAGATCCGAAGTTTAGAATTTTAAATGATTCTAAGCAGATTCCCTTCAAATTACTATTTTAACGATATCTATTTACCACTTGCGGTATTGCACCAATAAATATCGTAAATTATAAAAATTAATTATAAAATAGCCGATGTCAACTTTTACGAAAATATTACCGTCTCAGGTTCTTTTTACACGAACGTATGTATATGTATGAGTTAGGTTACCAAGGAACCGTAATACCAAAATTAACAGTGATTGTTGAGCAGAGAGTCGAGTGCGTGGCCTCCTCCAACACGAACTTTCACTTGTTAGCAGGAAAAGAGAATAGGCGCTAATGCTCATCCTGAGGTATTTAACTTTCAACGCGTGATTGATTAATTAGTAAGTGTGAATAATTGTCTCTCACCCTTTCTTTCTCTCTCTCTCTCTCAAATTACATCTCGGGCAATGTGATACGAAGAGAAAAGAAATTCTTTTCTTTTCTTATGATTTTCTCGACGTTTTACAAACATCTCTGTGCACTGTTGGATACTCAAATAACGTGGATATAGCGTGGTTTCCGGTTCGTTTAAGGCAGTTGATAGAAAGTAAGATCAGTTTACGTGACTCAAATGCCGATCTAACAACGTATTTCTGTTGTTGTGTATGATTCTAACGCAACTAATCGTAAAGTGAAAATCGACCACTGTGTGATAAATTAGAAGAAATATAACTGGATTGAAAAAGAGTTTCTTCGTTACATGTGGATTTTTATGTCGCCTGTAATGTTTCGAAGTATAAATTTATTTAAAGTAAGACAAAATTGACCCAGTTTTCATTGATATATATATTGCAAAATATAAATACCGATATTAGAAATATTTCAAAGTTTCTAAAATACAAGAGAGCTCGAAGATATTAATTTCCGTGTCAAATAGATGGATTATATTGAATTAAATTATATTAATTATATTTTAAAAAGAAATGTGCCAAGATTATATTTAAAATTTCTCGAATAACCATCGAAGCATAAATATATTGCAAAAACGATAGCGCGTTGCCTTGAATGCGCATATTATTCAACAGTGTAACAAAATATAAAACATATTTCTCAACAAAAAGATTACCGTTCATCAAAATATGTTACTTATATGTTATAATAATTTATCAAGCAAAACCGAAGCTCGTTAATCTTTTATTTCACAAACAATCGTATCTTTAATTTTTGCCGAATAAATCTTCTTCTTATATTTCAATGTCATTGGAAGGTCGAAATAATTATTCCCACAGATTCTTGTTTACTGAGAATCAATTCATCATCCTTGATTACTTTTAGGTTTCCGCGACTGAGAGCACCGTCACGCCTTTACTTTTTTGGTAAATTCTTCTGAACGTATACGACCAAACAAAAGCCACGTTCGACCAGTCGTTACAAATCTTAGATGGAAATTTTCTGCAAAGCCTTATTTCAAGTGGACGATCGTCGTCCTTGTCCCACAAGAACGCAAAGAATCTTTACACGCTCCGATTGGTCCGAGAACGTCCTCGTTTTAATACCGTAACACATGTACTTTTTATCATGCGTTAATAACAATCACCTCCTTCGCGTTGTTTAACCTTGACAAATTACAGCGAGCATTCAAAGCGGTCGAGAAGAGTGTCAAACTCAAGTTATTAATTAGATTGAAATTAAAAACGAGGTACTAATGAGGTTTTATGTACGTCAGTCCTTTTTGTAATATCAGAATATTTTAGTATCTAATATTTTATTGATAAAGTAAAATGATTTTCGTAACTAACAATACAACGTCATGGAGGCTTTCATGATAGAAAATGTCACCAATGAATTAGGTACAAAAAGTATGACTGTACCATTAAATAAATAACGATAAATAACAATTGACAAATATTTCTATTGAGTGCGATAACAACGACATCCTAGTTACAAATTGAATGATCTTAACCACTTCCCGTGCCATTTAGTTCGACGAAACTCGGGCCCAAGAGGTAGACATCGACGCTCGCTAAACAGACTGATGCTCGTAAACAGTCGCAACACGAACCGAAATGTAGATGTATCTGGTCGCGAGTCAGAATCGCGATATTTACGTTTGGCCCAAGTATCTGGTCGCGAGTCAGACTCGCGATATTCATGTTTGGGCCAAAATCTTCATCGCGAGTCTAACTCGCTAAAGTACAGAAAGGGATTAATGGGTACACGTTCAAAGCTGAAAGTCGTACGATTTTGTCTAAAAAGTAATTTACGAATTAAGATTAAAACCCGATTGAAATTCTTCTTATTAAATGAATGTCAACTTATTTGTATTTTAATTTCAACTTAAATAATCCTCCACAAATTTTCACGAGTAAAAAAAATACTAAAATCTTGTCGGCAAAAAATTAGCAATTTAAAATCGGAACTTGATTTACGTTCGCCTCATTAAAAAAATTGCAAGAAGACATCAACATTTTAATTACAAGTTAAATAATCTTCTAGAAACCTCGTAACCAAAAATAACAAAGTCCTGTTCAACAGAAAAATTGCAATTTAGGATCAGAACGAAATTCACCCTCTTTTTATTAAACGAATTTGAACGAAACGAGTAGAATGGCCTGTCATAAACCATCGAAACGGAAGAGTGGCAAGATTTGTGAGTGGAAAGAAGCAAAAAGGTGATTTCCTGTTTCGCGTTAAAATCACTCGTACATCAAGGAACGTAACCCGAATTACGTAATTCGCTGTTGCGGTTCTCCTTGAACGCAGCTCCTAGCACCGGTCAGCACCGTTTCAACGCGTTTCGTTCTCCGCGTTCTAACTCTTTTCTTCTTCGCTTCTCTACACCACTCGATGGCAGGATTGATTGTCCTTTTCTTCCTACTGATGAATCCTCCGCGTCGTCTATCCTTTGCATACAAAAGGTTTCTCGAGAGAAGACGATTTACGAGCGGGAGAAACGCGCAGTTCGAACGTGAGCTGGCAGACTCGTCCTGAGGATTAATCGGTACCAGGCATTGAAATCTCCGACGGACAATCGAAACGCGCGATGCTGAATAATCGAATCCCGTCCCGCTTCATCGATTCTCGCGTTGCTCCTACTTGTCTGCCGATTAATTGCATGAAAAACAAATTAGATCGAGCACTTTTTTAACTAATGTAAATTAAATTACTGCCTATTGAGACGTAATGCGTGGGAAATCGTTTGGATGTTGAAGTACGAGAAACGTTGCTGGGATTAATTAATTTCTTCATGACGTTTGAATTTCCGACCTATAGAAGATCTAACGAGTTTATGAGTACGCCATTATTGGATCTTTCAATCTTCCAAGGATTATTAAAAGGATTATATATATGGGAAGCGCGTTCGCGTTCCTTTAAATAGTGATTTATCATAAATTATAAATAGAGTATGCAGATTTATATCGTAATTAGGTAACTAAAGGAAAATGGCACATCTTAATGCAGATTTGTTTCGCGCCATAAGTGTGGCAACGAGTATTTCACTTTGTATATTTGTATATTTTTGCCTACTACGAATATACATATACAAATTTCCCATAATTTCCCATAAATGCATAATTATCCGCAGTGTAATAATACGATGATACAATACGATATGAAATTTTCTGCAGAAGATTACAGTCTCGAAGCTAATGGCATTTTGAACCTTTACTTTATTTGTCATTGTTTATTTTTAATTCCTCTTGAAACACATTAGCACAGATTCCTCTAAATAGGTGTGAGGTGACTCAAACACTGTTCTTGTCCCCATTTTAATAGCAATTAAGCGTCGATTAAGGATGATTATAGAAAGCTGTAATGCTCCAGAGGAAATAACGAGATTCAAAGAGTGTCGTTCGACACTGACGATGATAAAATCCTGATGGCGATTCGTATCTCCTGTTGCAATAACTCATTAACAGTCATAGACGTGATATGGCAAAATTAAAATCCATTGAGGTTATATACAATGCACACGAGATAAGAAACTGGAATTTGCATGGCTGTTTCTGATTTCTGCCTGCTTCTCCTTTTCCTCTTTGCCAATAAAAGTGCGCAAGAGTGTACGTCCTGTCCCGATCGTAAATAATTCCACGCTTTCTAGGTTTCTGACTTTTTATGACTAATTTACTCATTAACATACTCCTTCGACTATTATTTTCATGGACATTAAAAGAGCATGGGACGGATTAAGAGCACGGAGATTAAATACGGTCTAGCAAAAGCTTTCTTCGCTGAACCTTATAATTATCTTTCTTCTGCCATTAAGGACGAATAATTATAATTTCGATATAATTTTACGTACGCAATAACTTGAATACAATCGTTATACGTTCGATTCTTTAATGATTTTTAAAGTATAACATAATATTAGACCAATTTTCAGTGAAAGTATTGGATATCGTTAACTGTAATTATTGGAGTATTTCTAACAAATAACCGAAAATGAGGAAAAATTGAACATTCAACGTAATAAAATCTTCCATTCTCTCTATTATTCCTACAACCTCCTTTCACTTTGCCATTCTATAAAATCTCGTTATTACGATATTAAAATATTTATAAAATAAGAAATTAAAAATGTAGCATTTTTCGTATTGAAATAAAAGGCACGTCAATTTATAAGATTTCCTGTGTTTAGGTGCGGGATGAAATATGTACTTGTATAAAGTTCTGAGCAATATAAATGGTAACCAATTCGTGTAAAATGGAATAGCCGATCGAGTAACAAGAGCCGTTCTTTAAATCAGGTTTTGTGGCTTTACGGATGAAAAAGTTAGCGATAAATCATGATAAATCACGGTAGTTCGTTATTGCCAGCAATATCGAAGTGAATACCACAAAGAAGGGCGTGACCATAGATCAGGCACGATCCTTTCTTTCTATTGAGTGCCGTGAGAAGCGATTCTTCTTTGCTGTCTCATCATAAAAGGCGTGTTTTCAGCGTTGCATTAAAATTCATATCGAACAACCTACGAACTCCTCCATCATATTAATATGCTTGCGAGTGGCAAATAATTTCAAAGAATATTATTGACACTTTATGCCACGTTTCCTTTATTTTCTTTGAAATTAATTATTAAAATTATATATTAATACCATTTGCTAAGTAAAATTAATTACTAAAATAATACCGCTGTATAAATATTACGATTATTGGAAAAGAATAAAAATTAATACGATGCTTGCTTGTAAGAAAAGTGAAACAATTAGGAAAGAATAATAAAAAAAGAAAGAAAATAAAATGCTGGATAAATGGATAAAATATCGTACCAATAATTAATCTTTTTACTGTAATCGGTGTAACTTATATTTTATATAGATAATTTTAGTCTTAACTTTCAGTAGGATATCTACCCTCGGCTGATTTCTTTTTATAGCTTTATCGTCGAAAAACTTCTTCGCTGTAAAGCAACAACTATACCACTTTCTCATTTAACTTTCACTTTCATTTTTAAACATACTTCTGCTTGGCTTTTGCATCTCTTGCAGATGCACGATTATTCAAGCGTAATGCTAATACTCATTGAAGGAGTAGCTGTTATTAAATTCAGAAATCCATTGCTTTGAAAAGACATTTTTGAAATTATGGAACTAGAGATTGGAACCAACATATTAAAGCAGCGAGTTAAATTAAATTTACATAAAAGTAACATATATATATAAAGCAAATTAGATAATCATTCAAGAATCCATTTGAATTTCTAACATTATCATAATGTACAAGAAAGTAACGTTACACAACACTTGCACGAGGCGACATTTTTTGGTGTTTTATAGGAAAGCAATTTTTATTCTAACTTATTTTATTATTTTATTTTAACTTTCTATCAAATAATCGCATATTTTTATTTAATCTCAGAATCGAATACGTACTTTTACCAACCACTTGAACATTTCAAACACTGATCGTCACATTGATCGTTGAACACTGACTGTCTCTTGACATTTTACGAAACTCCGTACATGTATCGCACACAACTATGAATATTTATGCAGATTCATATTTTTATGAACGTTTTATGACTAAAATTATTCATAGAACCTAAATACAGGATTGCCTCGTTCTCTACAATATTTTAGTTTGGATAACCTGTATATTTTTTCAAATTATGTACATTTTGTAGATTTTGGCATATTCAAATTTGCCAGAGACGTATAGACATTCAAAGTCCATGCATTTTTTAAAGTCTCATATCTTTAATCGACACATTGTTCCCACTTCCAAATGTATCTTTCTTTAATGAAAAATTTGATTAGCTCGTTTTAAGCGTCGAATTCTCAACAAAAATGGATTTCTTGATGTCTTTTCCTTCTTATACTCAATGATCTATTGATAATATTAATAACTGAACAAGTCGCAAGATGCACAGATTTCTCTTTCACGATTTTATAATCCTTCGTCAAATCTGATAATCAGACGACACGTAATTTGCAAACATCTCTTGCAAAAATTCAGTTGTTTTATTACCAAGCTTATGATTGTTATATGGATTTTATTTATTATCATTGACAACTTGCAACTTGTGATTCCTGAAATTTTCATCGCCAATATTAATTTAATCGTGCAAGATAACTCTGAGCTTCGTATGGTTTATTTCGATATTTAACTATTGTTTGACCGAAAATTTAAAACTTATTCGAGTTCGTATATTTCAATCTTTTCGCCGTGCGAAGCAAATTGAATTCTTTGTTCAGCATGTCAGCGTTAATCATATTATCGCCGTTCTCGCGGCGTTTCCCTTCCTCACTTTCCATCATAAATTCAAACAGCTCCATTCGACTGGAAAGGATCGTCGAGAACTGATCGATCGGCCGGTTGATCTTTTACAATCGGTTAAAATCGAGGTGAAAATTTAGAAATCTCGAAAGCTGGCACCGCGTTGAACGAGTGAAATAAGATACATTGGTAGCAGGCTAACTCTCTGTATAGAAATTTTACGCAGGAAAAGCCTTCTTAAACTCGTACATGCATTATAAACGAGCAAAACAACTACTTTGCCTACTTGAAAGTACAAATCGGAGTCTTTCAGTAATGCATCCATGTTGCTGGAACTGTATTTAGTGACTGGCTTTCTTCCTCTCTTTCCTTCTGCATGCTTTCCATTCTATTTATTTAATCTCATACTTTTGTAAAGCTCATACCATCATATATTGGATATAATTTCCATATACCTACGTATAACGTAAATTATACATTCAAAATAATCTTATTTATAAAGCGATACGAAGTGTGGTATGTTGCTTTCTTCTGAAATCCAAACCTGTTAACTCACACGTTTCTTCGTCATAAGGCAAAACATCTTCAAGAAAATTGGTTTTCATTCATACGAACACGGGCTCAATATAATATATTTCTATCACAAACATGAAAATAGTGATGTCTTAAAAAATAAGGAACTCGTTAATAAACGAGTTATCTTTCCAAAGAACGAGTTAGAATAACATTTCTTATTGGAACAAAAGCATAACGTACAATAAACTCCTTCAAAATATAAATAAACTACGGTAATTCTCATAAATGGAGGTCGATGTTTTACAGGAAAATTAAATATCTTTAATTCGAAATTTCATGTGTGTAAATTCCTGCAGAATTTTTATTTCATTATGATCACTTACCTGAACGAGAGCCTCTGGTTGCAGATGTTTCAAGAATTCACCTTGTTGGTATGTAATGGATGATGGTTGTTGTTGCTGTTGCTGCAACCTAAGTTCAGCTTGCATCGCAGCAATCGATTCAGGAGTGCAGGATGCGCGAGCTTGGACCCAGGATGCTGCGAGGATGAAGCTTCCAAGGATCACGGACATCGTCACCAAGGTGACAGCCGCGATTCTTGTAATTTGAACCGCTGTACTCTTTGGCCTCATGTATGCCTGTGAATAAGTGAATCAAAATGTTAACGAAACCAGAAATATAAACTATTTTATAACATTATTATACAGAGAATAGCAAGACACGAGCAAGACGTTAGTCTACATTTGGAAATAACTTAGGTATAGGAAGTTAGATTTTGTTCTTCCAGGCTTCATTTTTTAGAAAATTAGTTACACGCGTCTTCGAGGAACTTTCTGTTAAAAACAAAGCTTCAAATGAAAAATCATATCGTAAATTTTCCATTATATTTTCTGTATATCGTTAATTGTTTCTGTATTTATTTTTATGAAGTATTATTGTATATAAAATAATCTGAAGAAAAATAATATTAAAATAACATTTATTAATCCGTGAAATGTAAACAGTCTACACAAATGTAAAACATTAAGAATAGAAAACTCCATACAACACGCATAAACAAAATTCGTATTTTTTTAAATATCAAAACGCGAAATCTCTTTCTCATATTATAAAATTAAGAATTAACACAATAACGTAGCTTTTACAGAAACAAAAATTTATCAGTGTCAAATATAGCGTCACAGAATAATATCATATGAATTTATAAAATAATACTTCATCGTTAGCTTGCATTTGTTATTGTTACTCCGGGTTTAATTACGAAATAGAGACAAATGTATCCGGGTAACAGGTTCGGCGCGAAGTAGTTTGATTCAATAAGCACCGGAACAAGTGTACCTCTTGCAATCAGAATCTAATTACTCGAGATTTTCCGTCGCTATTCTCGCCGTTTCTATTTTATGTTAATCAAACATGCTTATACACTTCTGTGATTATATCGCGCGTATTACGTTCGATCGCCGCAGACGAAGAAAGGAATACGTAGCTAAACTTGACTTCCGTGATGATCTCACTACATTGAAATAAGCCGGTACCATAAATCTAATTACAATCTCATCAAGGTTTTTTTAATCACTCCATACCTATCCATTTTTAATCCTTCGAGCGTTCTGTAACGTACTTTTATCAATTTTTTATTTCGAAATTATTTCCTATATTATTTTCTATTTGTACTTACTTGCAACTACCTGTAACATATTTTTGCTTAAAAGTATAATTTATGTTATTTACGTGATAGTTCGAATTGTATATATTTATCTATCTTTTTTACTCTATCAAACATTTTAAATTTCATTAGAAATGAAATAAATCTTCAAAGATCGAACGTGTCAATAATTTATAGAATTGTTCAAATAAATAGATGAAATAATTTCTACTATGAGGCTCAATTTACGTTCGACATCGTTACTCGTTTTATCGCTCTGTTTTTGAATAACCAGTGCAATAACGGAGACTAAGCAAATGATGTAAATGAGATAATTTACATCCAAACAGTGTTCTCGAGTGTGAACATAGGTATGTTGCTCGCGTTTTATTTCGCTGATTATTTGCGTGTCTGGTTGACGTAATAAATTACATCAGAGGCAACGGAATTGCGATTAGAAATTAATTTTAACGACCGACAATCCTTCATTACTCGACTAAAGTTCGAGTTAAATTTATCCCTTTTAAGCGCGGAACTCTAACACAATTTACCAAAGCGATTTTATTTCTTCACTTTTGCTTAACCATCTTCGTGTTAAGATTAATTATCGCTTTAAAAACGAATCGAATCTTTTGTTTAGTCAAACCTCCTCCCTCCTTTTCCCCCGTAGGATTATATTCTGCTAAATAAACGATTGAAATTCCATTCTTAAGAGACAATCGTGAAAAAGTAGAGTTTAAATTAACAACTTTTGAAATGGAGATTCTAAGTAACGCTTATTGATCTTTCCGTTCGAAGAGGAACGTGAATTCGCAGTAAACGCCGCGCGTTTCAGCAAACACGACAGATGCATGCAGTTGCTAAACATGTGCAAGGTTCATTACAGGATAATGTAGTCAATGCAAAATGTGTACACGCAGAGTGCAATCGCATGAATGTGTGTACGTAACTTCATGCTGGCTAGCCAACCGAGTCGAGGTCTTTTGTCGTTTCACGCTCTCCTTTCCCGTGGTTTAGCAGCATTCCCACTTCATGGAACGAAGCTAATCGCGGGAAAAAGTGAAAAATGGAATTGGAGAATCTCATCGTTTTCCTAACACGCGTCCCTCCACCATGGTAAAACATACATCGCCATTCATACAATCCTTTCAGAACTCTATAAACTTTACGCTGGTAAATTTTGCAATAATTTACAATTTACATGTTTCAAAGTTTATGATAATCGTAATAATTGTTAACGTCACAAGTTGGTTCATTTTCATCTATTAAACAATGGACTGGAATTATAATCTTCACTGACAACGCTATATAATTTAGGCAAATTTTTTACCACCGAGAACGTTAACCGTTTTGTTTTGTATTTTGTTTAAAATAATAGAAAATTTTCAGCGATTGTTTGTAAGGTATAGAAAGTGTATATCTATGACGAATCGCGGAAAAAAGGAAACTTCGATGTATCCAGTGTTAGTTAACTAACTTATATTAATGTGTCGTCGTGAGTTTTAAAATAATAAACTTGACTATTGCTTATCGCCAAAAATTTCCAACGAACTATGAAATTCAAACAAGCATGGAATTTACATTTACCATTAGATTATTCCATAAGTAGTACTAAGTTTAGCACAATGGAGCTCTTCATAATTGGAGTTTCGTAAAAGGAGAATAGGAAACTTAACACTGAAAGATGGCAAACGATTATAACGAATGATGGACACGAGGTTTTTATCCTACCACTGATTACATTCTCTTATAAGTAATGCGGAATTAAAAACAATGGAGCTGTTCGCAATTGGAGTTTTATAAGAGGAGAACTATTGTAAAAACTTATTGTTTATAAGAGCGATGAACTGTTGTGAAAAATAAGATAAAACGTATAACTGACTAATTACAAATAATTATTTATATCTAACGTAATATACAATATATCAATTATATAAAATACTGAGAAAATCATGTTCCTCATAGAATTCTAATAAATTCCACTTTTCACCCTGTGATCAAATAATACACTTCGATTAACATCTGTTAACGATGAATCTAGGAAAGATTCTTAGATTTCCCGTTTTATTCAGCAGCCGAGCATGAAAATTATGCCAACAATACCGTAATTGACTCCGTATCAACTATCCGTATAAAATCGTTTAAACCAATGTGAAGATGAGTGGATAGCACGAGATGCCCAGACAGTCGTTAGTCGCGAGAAGGAAATACGTCCGATAAAGTAAGGCTTGCTGTTCAATAACTGTATCGTGACACTATTATTTTACGCCTCGGACTCGTTCAGCTACTTGAGAACCTTGAAAATTAGAAAAATCTGTCACTCTATACGAATACGTCTCTGATCTCCTTTCAGATCCTCTCGTCTCAGATCCTTTGTCGTTCCATGTATTATACAAATAGTCTAATTGTTAGTCTTATATGCTATTGGTACTGTTCCGGCAATAATTATAGCAAGTAACATTGACTTCCATAATTAATTGATAGTAATTTCATATACTTAGAGATTAGTTCAATGTCGCGTTCTATGCTTATTATCTTGACAAGTAAAACAAGCATGTAATCTGGCAGAGTAATCGCGTGATTGGTCAAGGAAGATACGGTTCCGGTAGATTGCATGAATAATCGAGTGAATATAAATTGAAAATATTATTCTACAACTTATTTTTCCAAGAAAATTAAACGTGTTTTTCCTTAAATTATGGAAATATATTCTTACGAGAAACGAAGTTATCTATGTATTAGATAGAATTAGATAGAAATTAATGAAATTAGATAGAAAGTTTAAAACAAAAATTGAATAATTTGCAAATACATGTAAAATATCCAGAGTACGCTATTTAAAAAGTTTAATGGAGGAAACGGATTTCTAACTTTCTAGCTTCGAATCGTTTCATTATGTTCGTAAAAATATAAATTTGCATAAATATCTACGATCTATCCTATAACTTGTGTTAATTATGAAACTAAAAGAATAAGGAACCAAGTCTTGTAAGAACTGAAAAGAACATTCAATTAAGTCACATTCTCAACATTTTGCTTTACGCCACTATTATCGTCAATCCTTCAATTAACAAAATATGTATTTAGCTCTCAAATATCCGTACATTGAAAAATATAGCATAACGTTCAACAGATTCGAAAGATACTTTTACCTGTACGCTGGTTCTCATCGTCATTTCGACATCAGCTGTACTACATGAATAATAATCAGGAAGAATCTCGTGCGGTTAACGATCAAACGACGTACCAGTTACCGTAAAGATAAATCGCCGTGCACATCGTACATCAACACGCGAAGAAATTTACACAGTATACCGATTAACCACGAGCTGCTGCGTTTCAGTGCCTTCATTTATTTTACTTCTAGTCCAATCGAGTGATGGGACTCGACGCAGATCCATGCGATATTAAAAAAAAAAAGGAGAGATTTACAAAAAAGTTGCTAAGAGCAAAAGTCCAATACGGTAATCGACTATACAGGGTGGGACGAGTAAACGTAGTACAACCACAGGCGTTTCTTTTGATGATGATGAGTTTAATTGATAACGAAATGGTCTGGTGTATACGCGGTGTATGGTACATTTTCGAATTTATTCTCCTTGGCAATGAAGCATCATACGAAAAAATTGTATTCTATAGCTTTTACTTATTTGTAATGTAAAAGCTATAGAATATAATATTTGAATGTAGCTTAGACTGCTGTAGATTATTCGCTCTTGTTCACTTCGGAATTAGTCAATTTTAGGTATACTCGTGAAATCTTCAAGGTCGACTTTCTCGAAAGCGAGGCTTCAGACGAAACAACGTTATGACAAAATTTTGTCTTATTTTTTTCACGTAAAATCAGTCTCTATCCGCATGTTCTACGATTACAGTCTCACCCTGTATAACGCTGAAAACAACTTCTTTCAGGATTAACTTTTCATCCGCGGGCAACTTCGATTTTTAGCGAGCGTTTCGCGTGTTCTGTTAATTTCACCGGGTCACGCGGTTTGTAAGTTCCAAGTTACTAAACGAAAATATTTCCTCGCTCTCCATTTATTTTGACCTTTTCTGTATCGCACTGAAAGTCTCCTAATAACAAACCTATACAAGATATAAATTTCGTGCGCGAGTTTATGCAGAAAAATATGAAAATCGCCGGCGGACAGTCTGGAAGAACGACATAGTCGTTCACAACTTCGAAAACGCGTCGAAAACAACTTCTCGCGTGATCGAGAGGTAAATGTTTAAAAAAAGTAAGGAAACTAGCTTATGGGTCGGATTTATGAGAGACGGGTTTAACATTTTCCCATGGGAAGAAAAGTTGGTTTCAGACGCCTAGCCCGCGATTGCGTCTTACCACTTTAATTGGTAAATTAATTGAAAAGGGCAAACGCTTGTGACACAGACTGTACTTGTACGTATTCGTAATGACCTCGATGTGGATGGACGACTCTAAGGTGAGAGGCCTCGAGGAGATAGTAGGCCATCCGAGGCTGCCTTTATGCTGCTCGATCTGCCAGACAAAAGTAAACAGGCACTGTTGCCAGGCACTCGAGAAACCAAAGGATTATTATATATATGTATGTATGGATGGATGGATGTATATGTTGCATGACAAAATTTTTAAACGTGTCCTCTTTGACGTGTGCTCTGACTCATTCTTCCCTTTACCGGTATACACTATTGATCAAAAGTCTTGGATCACTCGCATCTACTAGCAACATCATCGAACTTACCCATCTATTCATCGAACGTACCCATTTACAAATGGAAAGCATATTCGATCGCTTACAATATCAGTAAACGTTATTATTTTCACTAACAGGTACAATTATTCGTTTTATTCAATTGATTAAAGCATTATTAAAAATTATTATTTTCATCGACAGGTAAAATTATCGACAAATTTTGTATTTTCCGCTCATGATGAATATTTTTCTATGTTTTCTTGCAGACAGTACATTCGGTTGTTTTATTTATTCGTTTTATGAAAAAGGTATTTTAATATCCACGTGAAATGTAAAAGTTAATCGGACAAATCTTTCTTTATTTAACGCTATTTCGTGAAGCATGAAAGAGCAGAGGATAGCAGATTTTTGGTCCATAGTGTACATACGCCTACCGAATGCTTTTAAACGGCATGATAGTGACGCACCATACTTCGGAAAATGAAAAACAAATTAGCTTTTTAACATATCTCTTTATTCGTCTACTTGAATATCTAAGAGTCTTTTATATGTAAATGTAGCATTGTAATTTTCCACTAAGTAATTAATCTACGATATTCAGAAACTGACATTCAATAATAAATATTTATGCACAAGTATATTTTTAAGTTTCGAACGATTCGATTCTAAGATTTGCTGTACTGTTTTATTTGCAAGGCTGTCACGTATATTCGCGATTATTAATTCGTTGAAATTAAAAAATATAACAAACAGGTGAAACGTTTTGTAGACATGCACACGAGTAAATTAAAGGATTAAAGTTCAAAAAGCCATGTCGAGTGACTCAGTTACGCCTAGATGTACGGGACTTCATTTTTAGCACGTAAAGATAGCTGTTGTGTCTAATTAAAATGTAGGAAGAGTATTAGAAACGCCTGTCTTTCTTCCGCCATCCAAACATTTCATGTCTCGATATGGACAAACCTGATGTATGCTTGGAAATTCTGTGACAATTAGTGTAATTATTTTCAGCATCGTTAAATATGATAAAAATCTATTAATCTATTTTTTCTTATATAACTTTAAAGTAGATTTAATAAATAGATTATTAGAAAAATAATCGACGCACAATTTAAATCGTTACGAAAATATAAATATATGTTGACAAATACAGAGATATATGTATATGCATGTATAATTCTGTTTCAAGAAACTTCCAAAGCTAATTAACGATCACGGAAGAATGTTGGAAATAACTTCGGTTCTTCCGCGAAGACGGTATTGAAATATGTACGTATATATTTTGACTTATGTAAGAGACATATTGCTCATGCTAAGTCGTGTAAACGCGAAACTAAATGGGCTAAGCCATCGTTTTAGAATATTTTACAAACGATTCCTTCTTCTTCGGGATAAAAATTTCATTCCACATATTTGAATAGAAAATATATTTTAGAAAGTATAACCTAATGAGAATTCAAGATTATAGAACTCGCGTAAGGAACTCTAACAGCGTGAAATTATTAAATTGAAAACTCTAAAGTGTAGCCTATTTCGTATGTAAGAAATGTTGCAAATGGATATTCGTTGAGTAATACCGCACAATTTCTAGAAAAAACCGCTGCTGAAGGAGAAGGTATACGCATATCGTAAAGGATCATGTTACGTAATATCGCAGGAAATTCAAGTTTCAATTACTTGCTACTCAAATAATAGCAGGATGGTCATATTATGAAATGATTACTATCTACGCGTCGTGTGCTCCCAACTTTATCCCGCAGGTGACTCCAAACCAAGCATTAAAGTCTCCGGGCTCACTCGATATGCGTATTGCACCGTCGTTCAAGATTGAATTCTTTACAAATTGAAAATCGAATCTGTTTGCTATTTGAATCAAATAATATTCCAGACATATATCTCTAAATATATGAATATAAATAATTATAAATATAAAATTCGTAATATCCATAATAACATACCACGAATATAAATTTAGTTTAATTATATCAATCATTGGCATCTATGTTATTTTATTTTAGCTATTTTATTAAAAAATAAGGAAATTATATATTCAGCTATTCTATTACAAATACAAACTTCGATTTAAATTACAAGGAAGAAGAGATAGAAGAGACGTGTGTAAGCAAATCTTGAACCACTTTGTCGAAGTTGAATAAATCGTATTTATGAGGAAATCTACAATTTAAGCGATTTAACGTCTACGAAAATTCTATTTGATAAATTTGCAAGTAAACCACGGCGCATACAATTTTCATCGATTCTATAATCGTAGTAATTTCTTGGAAAACGTAATTGTCGCGATGCCAACGGTGCCTGCCTCCATAGGCGATATGTAAATTCGATACTTGTGAATTCCGTACAACCCGAATAGTACGATTCTAGTCACGCTTCGATTGAAAAAGAAACGCAGTTTAAATCGCTGCAGGTGAAATCTGTCAGTCTTACAAATGTTTTCAATGGCCGGTATTTGCCTCGCGATGAGGACGGTGCAGTTGGTACTGGTTGGTACGTCGTTGTCGACCAAATACCGTTTTCAAATTTTGTAATTATATGAATTACTGATAGAAGCATGAAGAAACGTTAGTTTAAAGCATTAAAGCAAGAGATTACATAGCAGTTAACCGCGAAAGTTTACGATGATTATTTCAACTATTTCTTTTTCTTCAGTATATTTTATATCTCAGTCATTTTACCTTTTCGTAGCTTTTTGACACATACAAATATTTTTTGACATATAAAAGATATACGTACAATTTTATCAAGGATAAAAAAGATAGGTATAATAAACTACGCAAAACTTTCCTCGAAGACGAAGAAGTTTTATATGAGAGTCATTTTATTTTATAACGAGATAATAAGAATATGCATAATAAAAAGATGTGTAAAATAAACTACGTAAAAGTGTTTTGCAGATAAGAATGTGAAATATTACTTTTGGTCGTGGGCATGTGAAATCGTATTTTTGTTTTAACGTTTCAAGGACAAGAATTCTTTATGTAACCAAATTGAAACAAACATTGACGTCATGGCGGATACTTGTTTCCCGCAATGGAAAATTTTGACTCTACATTAAAGCTTTGGGAATTTAGAAACAAAAGGCAATTCAACAGTAGCCATGGAAGTTTCTAATAGTGGCGAATGGTTGCGTTCACCGGTGGTAGAAAGTTTCCGGTTTTAACGAAATAAACGAACGAAAAAAAAAAGCGTGGCCGACGTTGAAAATGAAACCACGTCGTGCATGATTTTTCAAAACGTATCGCGTCACGCTAATGAAACATAAATGTTCGATTAGCCAGAGATAGAATTTCCATGTTTCGAAAAACCAATTTAGATGATTTATCGCGTATAAGATTATGGCATTTTTTAAACTAAGACAAACGATATTTAATTGCGGGAGATGTAACTGAATAGAAAATACTATTGTAACTCTATTCTATGATTATCAAATCAAATATTTTATTTCTAATTCATAGACTGAATTTAAAGAAGGTTCTCACGGTAGTTTCCATTCTTCTTTTCTGCAATGTGAGCTAACTGTTTTCTCGAACTCTCATTGAGAAATTACTCGCCTATGACAGTGCATTTATTTACTTCGAACGGATGCACACACGAACATACTGTCACATACTGCCACGGTAAACATGAATTATGAGCACTGTCATTTACGTCCCCTAAGTATCATCCATTTCTCTGGGATTTCCTACTGCAACTGTATTTTCAAGCAGATAATTAAACGACAAATTGCCTTTCCTTCATTATCTTTAATCCCATATTATTTCCTATCCTTTATTTAATTTCTCAACTACGTTAAACATACTCGAAATTAGAGCCTGGAAACAGAGAAATATTTTAGCATTTGTTTAAATTAAATTCCTTTCAAGTTTCAAGCAACAACGTTAAAAAATGAAAAACGAAATTTTGTTAAATCTTCTAATTAATCTCTTCGCGAATAGAAGAAAATTTCCAAACAATTGAAACCGAATACGATACAGTACAAAGCTGCACAGCGTAATAAGCAATCAATCTTGAAAGGATCTACATTCAACGTTTCATGGAGACTTTCATTTTACACCGACACTTTTAACAATTGCAACGGTTATTGACAGAGAAAGTTGGAAATTAATTAAACGACAAATTCTTTCACCCGTACCGGTGCGTTTCATTTCGTGGAAAAATAAATCATTGAAATACGTTTCGAGCCTACTATTCCTTATCTAATTATAGAATATCATGTTCGCGGAAATTACCAGATGTAAAACGCGACAAGATCGCTTTGCCCGTAGGTTACGCTGTCGCTTCTTCCGTTTACGTAGGCGACTTTTGATCGATCAGGCAAATAAATAAACGTACATATATGGTAGCGTGGTTCGCGCAATTAAGCTTGTCCAGAAACTTTCACGGAAGTGCCTTACTGTACGGATTTCCGCGCTCTTTCATAAAATACCAGCCAAACAACGTTCTCAATACAAAATGTATCAAAGCCAGAACGAATTTTAGACGCGGTATAATTCAGCGTTTCCGTTGCATGACGAAACATCTGTCTCGATCTACCTCCTCTACCCTGTAATTTATAAAGGCCGACTGATAAGCAGAATTAATTCTGGTAATCAGCCACTTACGTACTGTAAATTGTTTTACTTTGACTGAAACTTGGTTTTTACGTTACACAACTCCCTTCGTAATTTCCAAACGAATATCTACAGATTCTATTTTAGCAAACGCGAAAGGATTTATTTTCTACTTGAAGGAAAAGGACTATAATTGTAAAAAGATAACGATACGTACGTAGATGCTTATAGTAAAAATGGAGGTAAGTAATTTTATACGTTAAAATTATAAGGTACTCCTTTTACGTCTCATTTTATGTCTGTAGAGAAATTGTAATCGATATTAATGAAAATTTGCTATAATGAAGAAAATTGTTCATTCAAAGGGAATAATGTAATCTGATCATTGCGCTCCTGAAGAAAATTCGTTTGCGTTTGTGGATCAACCCATTGGCAGTTTATCATGCGGCCGCGTTCAGTCTGTATACATACTTTACTTACATACCATAGATATCTACTTAAGTTTGTTATTTTGGCGCATCAATTTCCTGAGACTCTAACGACTTAAGGAAAAAAGCTACAGGAAATGTTTGAGCCACTATACACATATGTAGCGGCACATGAGTTAGAGGATAATTCAAATCACGTTGTTCTGCCGCTACACATATATAATTTTTAAATTTCTTACTGTGTGTATAACAGAAATTTCAAACATAAAAATATACACGTCCTTTTTACAGCAATTCAAAATTTTATCGCTTTATTGAACTCTCAATGGGTTAATAATAAATGGGCATTTATTTTCGATAGAGACGTATCAGATATATCCACCGTTACGTATTTGTAAATTATTCTGAACATAACCATCAAGGGATTTTTATTCAAAATAAAATATTGAAATGAAACAGCACTAATTGCAAAGTAGTTTTAGTCACCGAAGATTATTACCGAACTACCAGAAAAATTAGCACCTTCGTATTTATGTCGGTAGGCGGAAATAATATTATGATCTTATTCTAACATTTACGTTGGTCACGTCCTTGCGCATATTTTTACAGCTCCGTCGTGACAATTTTCCTGAACTGGTCTCGCTGTGCAAAACACATGCATTCATAAATCTAATCTACTCGTTGGAATTTTGTTATCAGAAATTACTACATTTATGCTTCCTGTTTAATCGATCGAGAACAAATAGCGTACAAACATCATTGCATCGAAATTCTACTTCTATCTTTACGCAGGCTCGCTTTATTTCATTAATTGTGGTTAGCATAACGGTAAATGTATCGAGTCTTGTCCAAAGATTAGAATATAATCTATAAAACAACACCAACGAAATATACATTGCATAACACAGATACACGTATTGTGGTAAAAAAATGATAAACAAACGAGAGGAGAAATGAAAATTGCTAGTTACACGCGATTATATTATACGATCAGTTGGATAATTTATTTGTTAAAACTTTCTCGCTGTTTCTTGCATCCTATTCATCATATTTCTACAAATTGAAAATACTCGAAATGTCTTCTCTTTATAAATTTCTAGTAACGTAGAAAACACTAATTTTTAAATATTTATTTAAAGTGTGAATTGTAAAAAGGAATTGTCTTTCTATTTGAATAAATGTTAATTAGTAATCGTCTTTATCGCATGTGTATAATAATGCTGCCAACGTGATCACTATCGATGCTCAAACAGTCCCATGTTCCGGAGTCACGTACCATGTCAAATTATTTTTAAACTGTAAATTCTACCTGGTACACCAGTTCCAAACTAGAAGGTTCTATTATTAGCAATAGTCATTTGAAGTTATGATACAATATTCAAATAAAACGAACTCGATCTCTATATCGGATCAAATGAAAAATTAAAAGTCACTGTTCATAATCGACAGAAGACTATATTACTATAATAATCGCAGTCATATTGAAATACATGGTAAGACATTTAATTAAAACAAAAGCAAGCCCCGCGTTACGACTAAAAGATCAGAGTTCGATACTTTTAATCAACGGAAGACTGTGTCTTTCATGCTGCGAGATTGAGTGCGATTAGAAAATCGCAGCTCAAAGCTATTTTATAAAACCATTGACAACAGAATCCTGCGTTCTAAATAATTCTGAATCTCGACCAGTCATGGAATACATTGACCAGAAAACCTCGATTCACCGTCTTACTATTCCTATTCCAAAAACAAAAGAAGCTGTCTTGCTCGGCGAGCTTCCACAAAAATAGAGGAATTCTCTTAATTCCCTTGATCCAAAGAAAGCTGAAGGCTTACCGGTGGCGGTTCGGTAGTGGAGTACACCTCGCTGGGTGCATAATTGCTATGAGGCGGATGAGGCATCTTCTCCGAGACGACGGCAACAGTTGCCAAGGAATCCGGTTGTTCCTTTTCCATCTTCCCTGGTACCTTTATCTTCTTCTTCCAAAGGCACTGATTGACTAAATGACTCTGACTACGACCGATACCTTTCTTGCTGTACGTGGTATCTCGAAAAATCCTCTCTCTTCTCCTCGATCGACGAGAACACTTCGATGTCGATCGCTCGGCGAATCGACGAGCAGTGAGCGGCCAGCACCGTCTGACACCGCTAGCTTAGGGTTACCCCCACCAGCTGTTGAAGCTGCTGAACCTTCTGGTACACCTTTCCGATGGGTATGTCTTCTGGTACCAAGGTGTACCTCAGCGTGTTCTCGTTGTCGGACTTTCTAAACAGCTCCAGCGTGTACCTGTACGTTCGTGGGCGAGACCGAAATATCAATACGTGTGCATATGCGAGTGTGAGCAAACGTGCATATGAGTGAATATTCCGTATATATGTGCGTAAACATCAGATGTGTATGTGCGTGAATGTAACGTACGTGCTCGAAGCTATCCCACCATGGATCGCGCTAGGTTGGTATCCCCGTGTGGGGATCAACGTTCGAACGCCAAGTTTTGCAATGTTTTTCTCGTCCCCTGCCCTCCACCTGCTGCTGTACTCCTCCGCCCCCACCTTCAGCTGGCTGGCTCGTATTCCGTTTTTCCCCAGCTTTGGCCAAATTGCATCAACCTGACGGACGAGCCCTGGAACGGAGACGGGACTGTTTTTGAATGTGGAACTCTCACTGGTTGGACTTTTAAAGGACATATGGTTATTTAGCGCGCGTGCATGTGCGAGCTGCATGCGAGGTAGCTTGTTTCGCCGGGCAGGAGAAGCGTAATTGGAAAGGCGCCGCCGGTTTTCGGGAAAGGCGATTAAACATTTTCTCTTTGCCGAGATGTAAATCGCGGTCGCGTGATAGCGGCGCATAGAGCAGATATTGCGAATGTCTAGTAGACTACATCAGATACATTACATTTGTTAGAAATAATATCGTCTTGCCGTTATGCTTATTGTTACTTGAACGCCTCAGAACCGAAATTGGTCAACTCGACTTTTTGCTGATTTCCTAATTTCGCTGTACGAGTGGACGATTAACGTCGAATTCACGAGAAACAAATTTCATAGATTCGCTTATCGCAAGAAGATAGCATAAATCAGGAATAGTAAATCCTAATGTAAATTTATAAAACAATGCTTGTGCCATCGTCACTTTCTTGTACCTTTTGATTTATGCAGTTTGACGATTTATAAACGACGCGCTTATTGCAGAACGATAAGTGTGATTGTAATTAATTAGTAACATGATCGTAGAATATGTTATTATTATAGACGCAAGGCGAAAAGAAGGAATATATCCTGTTCATTTAATAATTTATAAAATAAAAAGCTCCATCACAGAGTCTTCTATCGATTAATGTAATATTCATGATTTTTTACGTAGTTTATTGATATAAACATTGATGTAAATGTACTATAAATGTATATACTATACTATATTTTTTTAAATTATTCGTTTCGTTATTTGTAAAACGATATTTACGCCGTCTGATCGTAATTAACACAGTATTTATGGAATATCAGTATACATACACATATTTTATAAACAATATATGTATCATACAAGGAAAAACGTATTACTTGGTAAGATATAGAATAATAAGCTCTCTGGCTGATTGCGATTAAACTAAGTGTATAGTATGGTTTGTTCATGAAATATGAATGGCTAAAACAGAGTATAAGAGAACATACAAACATCTGTGTTACGTGTTACATCAATCCTTACAATGTGTACTGCTCGATGATATTTAACGAAACTTTGTTATCTTAACGCAGTTGTAATGGCAATTATACAACTATTTTCTTTCTCCTACCACAGCAAAAATAATATTTTACACGTGCGAATATCTATATTCATACGAATTACATAAAATGAAACATGTTTTTTATATTGTTAACTTAAAGCAATGTGAAGCTTATCATTGTCAAAAATAAAGTGAAAGGTTCTGTTCCTATTGTAAAATAATTTCTATCTTACTTTTCTATTTCTGCACATCTAAGTTCAATTATCGCGTTCAGCAGCTGTTGAATCGTTATTTAACGTAAAGGAGAGAGAGAGAAATTATGTAAAGAATCACGTTCGAATCAATGCTGTTCATTCACTGACTCGCAAATCGTAACGCATCGCGTGCATCTTGCAGTAGCTTACATTTTCTTCCATGGCAATCGCGAACAAGATATCCTTGCTGACGCGGCAGAGTTTAAAGAAACGCTAAATTCATGAATAACAATTTTCCATCACTCTCGAAAAAGAAACATGTTAACAAGCAACTCACACAATTTACGCGGCTCGCCAGCTGTAAGTGATTTAACTTTCTTGTACCAGTTCCCACTTATTTTTCCATTATAGAACCAATTAATTAATCTTGAATAACGAAGCGATTAATTGTCCTCTATACTTCTTTTCCCTCGAGTCTCTTTGAAACTGAAAAGAATCCGAAGTACATCGATTGGATTATCCTCGACTCAAAAGCTTTTGTAATCGTGAAATTATTAAAAGTTCTGAAATACGAATACCTTGAATTCAAAATTAATGAATTTTGACAATATAAGCATCGTAAAATATTCGAAATCAAACTTTGTAAACGTAACTATCATAAGGTTCAAAATTGATCAATTTTACAGATACGAACAAGATATAATTTCTTTTGAAAAGAAAAGAACGTAACGAGTGAAGGTAAAAGATAGAAAAACGGCAATATAAAAGCGAGAAATCTCTGAATAAATAAATTCCCAGAATCAAGATATTGGCGATTTCTGTGACGAGTCGACTCATCTTTCCCAATTAAGATCTTCGTGATCCAAATCTCAAATGATCAAAAGAAAGAAGAAAATCGATAAACAAGTGATTTTTTCGGGTTAAGCTCGGCACGACAAACGTGAATACATCGTAGAAGCGACGTAACCCGTATACAGGAAGTGACCGGCCAGAAGAACCGAGGAAGTTCATATTACAGTGTTCGTTAAATGTCGGATGGGTACGTATGCGTGACAGTGAGCAAAATGGAGAGCCATCGGGAGAGATGATAGGAGGAAGCGTTGAAAGTCTTTTGTTTATCGACATCCATTTAATAGACGAGCAACAGCCGAGTGCTTTCGAAATTTCACGTCATTAACTCATTCAGAATTTGTAATTTAACTGTGCCGTATCTAGGCGCGGAGAAGCATCTTTTACAGCTCCGATACTTTCTGACGAATGCTAAGCTCATTCCTGACAACTCTTTGTGTTTGCGATACTTGATTTACGATCGGTTTATATGTGAACGTTTTGGTTCTTAAAGAAATAAAGTCAGTTGGTTTGCAAATCTTGTAAACTTGATAAATTTGTATACTAATTTTTGTTCTATTATTAGTATAGACCAATGGAATATAATATTAAATTGTCCGAAAGGTGTCTTTCTTTTACAGATACGTCTTTTACAACGATGCATCTTTATACAAACATGAAACCTGTCTGTCGAACGTTGTGATCCTTATTTTGATAGAACAAAATGGATCATACGTAATTCGATAAAATAATATAAAACGGAAAATATTGTGCATCGATTATTTCCTTATAAAACGAAAGAAACTTTTCGAACGACCTAATACAAGATTTAATTATATCAGATATGGAATGATATTCACATTATCCCTTTTATAATAAAATGTCGAAGAAATCATAATAACTCTCTAGCCTCCAAGATTTCCTGCATTTCCAGTATCAGATACATATTTTCAATGTTTTATAGAAAATGAATATTAATAATTGAAATTTATAATTACAGAAATTTATTGAAATAACAGAAATTTATAGTTCTGTTGAAGAGTTAATATTTCTATAAAAGTTTAGTGTCTCTATAATATGTTATATACACAAACGATGATAACAAAAACAATGGTAGTATGAAACATTTACAATGAGTAAATACTATTCTGAGACTAGTGATACTTTTATTTACTTTCACTCCTAACTTCTAACTCATTTTACATTACTGGGATATTATCAATTGCTCGCAAGTACAAATATTTTCCTTTGTTATGTTCCTGTCAATTTGATGTTACTTCCTACCTTTAACAGAAAAAATTCACACCAAAATTCAATGTTAATGTTTTAACAATTTTACGCTGTTAGACTCACTAATGTGTAAAGAATATCTAAGTACTTAAGTCAAGGTACACATAGACCAGACTGATACCCGCGTAATATGAATTTGAAACGCAAACGCGGTTATATCTGTTACACGACCATTTTGCTATGGTCTGTGCGTCAAGTTAGAGATAAACGCCAACGACGTGCAATATTAAATTACATTATCGTCTAACGTTAAAATTATCTGTACATGTCAAGACAATACACAGGAAAATAAACGTAGTTAATATAATTAACATGAAAAATTACGTCTTTGATGTTTTAAAATCTAATAATACAACATTCTTAATATTTTTATATAAAGGCCACCAATGAAACATATAGAAGATAAATTTCAATGAAGGTATCAGGAGTGAAATTTCAGCCTGAACGAATTATCTTGATATGTATTATCATTCATATTACTTGTAACTATCGCAAACAATAATTTTCCTATTTTTCATCCAATATTAGATAACGATAAATAATTTAATTATGTTCCTTTGACTTTATCGATTTAGAATTTAAAGGATATATGATATTTGAGACGAAATTTCATCTATAACGTAAACGTAATTTTAATCTTAGAGATTAAAATTCTGAGTTGAAAATTATCTTTTCGTTCGATGTTGCTATTAAATACGTGTTCCTGTTATTTCCTTGAACAACTAAAAGATATTAATAACATCAATATTCACAGAATTAAATATAGATTAATATTAAACAAGTTGCATTAATACAACAACTATATTGATATTATTCGTTTTTACAAAACATTGTAAATTTATCATCTATTTATCGCTTGAATACTACGAATCTACCATCTCATATTAACATACTTAATACTGACGTAAAGATAAAAAAGTCAGTAAAAATGAACTGTCTGGTGATTTTTATATCATTTCAATTACCACTACTTTAAATAATAAGCTTCTAACAGATCACTTGACAATCTGTTTAACAATCTCTTTCAGCAACATATTCGTTGAAACCTTACACGTATGTATGTACGTACATCCATATGTATTATGTGTTTTGGGCAACATTCATGGACATATTTATTGTGCAATTGCGTACGACACGACACGACCATCAGAACAAAGAATAACTTTTTCTTCGCTCTTCCACGACTTTGGTCATCGTTAATCATCCAACACACGAAAATTTACGTGCTTCTTGTTAACATCGTTTTCATGTAAATGGTACCTGATGGTACTTATGCAGATCATCTGCGCACTATAGATGACAAATGAAATGCATCGTCCTTTGGATTTCTTTTGTTTTTACTGACTCGTTTACCTTGTTTCAAGTGAAAATATTGTTGAACATTTTGCACAATCATCTACACGTATACATTTTTAACATGAAAAATAAGCTACGGATGTTTATGCATTTAGATATGCAAGATTCGGATATGCAAAGACACACAGAATGCACATAATACACTAAAATATATAAAATATTCTGAAAATAAATTTCCATTTAGGTTTCATTCCTTTAATTTTCTTCGCAAAAATGTGTATTTGCATAATAGATACATATATCAAAATACTCAAAATATAAATTTTCATAATATATAGAATATAGTAAATCTTCATAATATTTAAGTAAAATACATGTCTATTTGGAGTCTATTCTTTTCTTCGTTGTGCTCAAAAAATAGAAATATCTGCAATACGTTGCTCATGATCAAGAAAGTTTATCTTCTTTATTTGCTTCAATTGTGTCAACGAGAGAAATTCTCAAACTACGGAAATAGAGGGTTCCCCTTCTCTCTTCATTTGCTGTTACGCAATTGTCAATAAAAAGATGCTCAGCTATACTTTCGTTTTCTCGTTAGTAACAGCCATGGATTTCATATTGTGTTCCTTTTCGTCCGCAGATATATCAGTGCAATATGGATTTCAACAATATCTATTTAATCGCACAGTTGCTGAATAACTCGAAGCAATTCGTTTGCATTTTCTATGAAAGTTTCTTGATGCAAATATAGAAAGCGAAACGGATAATTGAGTGTTTTATCTGTTCATTAACATAACAAACTTTTATGTAGAGATCAAGATCAAACTTACAAGAGTAGTAGATAAGTTCGGCGTGCACGTGAATACGTTTTATTGTTGATAAAAGATATATGAAAGCTAAATAGACAGTAATTTTTAGATAATATTTTAACCAGCATTTCTTGTATACAGTGGGGTACAAAAGTGTCCGGCCACATAGATTTATTCGCTTAATATTCGAAAAGCGACGTTTAAATAACATTAGGTATACAAACGTTACAAGTAATTAAATAAATAGTATTAAATATCTGGATGTCACAGCCAGAGCGTATTAAGTCAACTTTAGAGCAGAGCAAATCAAAATTACAAAAATCTTGTACATATATAATATGAACTTAATATCATTTTTACGCTATTATATTAAAAACTAAGTGATTTGAAACGAAAATGTTTTTACCATCGGGAAAAGTGAAAAATTTGATACGGGAAGCACGTAAAATGTAATTTAAAAAAATAAGATTGACTTAATGCATTCTGCTTTTGGAGTCCAGATATTTAATTAATACGTAGTTACATACATAGTTTAAATTTTGTAAAATATCGCTTTTGGAATATAGCACGCCATTGTATACATTTCCTAAAGAAGAAATAAAGTAATTGGATAAGTATACCTCGTGTACATTGTAACCATGAAAATGCAAATTAAGCTGCTGGAAAATAACTATTAATCGTATTACGTCGCGTCTCTGCGTGAACAATAAACCTGCTGGTACTACGTTGAGACAATTGTACGAAAATTTTCCGTGTAACGTAATTGATAATTACATTGGTAATTATTTACTATCTCCAAGAGAACACAAAACGCGCACAAACGTGAAAACATCGATCACACGGTTTATCAAGAGAAAAGTAAATAACGAGGAAATGGTCGCTGTACGATGCAACTGCTTGAAAACAACCGGTAAATTACGATGATTTATTTCCACACCTATCCATCGTAGAAACGAAATTGCACTACCACTGATAAATATCCGGCTACTTTGATCGATTTTTCGGAAAAGAGAATTTTTGTACCAAAGTACAAATTAGTAGTAAATCAATGACTAGAAACATCATTTTGTATTTTCTTATGCAAATTAGTGTACCGGTAATAAATTTAAATTACAGATTTTGGATCTAAAGAAGCCTTTAACCTAGTAACAGGTCGCCAAATAAATTACCAAATAAATTATTTACTAAATTACCTTCGCTTAATAAATGGTTCATGTTACAAATTACGTGATTCGTTGATATTCTAAACGATTTTACGTATCGCCGTATAAATTAATCTGAACAGTTTTTCTATCTATTTGTAATTACGAAATTAAATAACCTGAAGATGAGAACTTGTCAAAGAAAAAACAATTTCATAAGGTTTGCCCATTATGAACGCCAATTCCTTACTACCCATTAACTTTCAAAGATTACTTTTGTTGCGTAATGATACTTTACAATATAATACTAAGTTACAAGATTACTCGTACAAAAACAAAGACTATCCCGCATATATTCGAAATATTTCAAAATAATAAAATTAATATGAAAATACGCCGACGTTTCAACAAAGATACAACGAGTTTGCAAAATAGCCTGAGAAATTGGAGATAATTGTTTAAAAACAAAAATAGGATAAATACGTCGGAAAGAATCGCTGAAGTGACATATAAGACAAAGAAAACTATGTAAGATCTTATCACCTAATTTGTTTCTCCATAGTTGTAAATCACAATTTTCTGTGTTTCTAAGGATGTTGTCGAGGACTGTTTCCCAGGATTTCGTCGATTATTGCTCGGAGTTCAAGTCGTATATACGTATATTTCTAAATAAAAGATATTAAAAAGTCTTTCGTTGCGTTATTCTCTTATACATTTTTCTTTCACTCAACCATAGATACAATAATAATAAATAAAATTATTTCATAGTAAATTCAAATCCTTTCGTTCTTTATAAAATAATTTTAAAACAAAATTACTTTTTGTCAAAAAAAGAACAAACATTCGAATATTTCTGCGCGATACATAATGCACCTCTGTATAGGACAATTATTTGAATTCACCGAATTGATGAAAAATCGCAATAGAAAAGCGTTTTACTTATTAACGTATACAGTTTATACATAGGCAAAAGAAAGAAAAAAATATATATATATGCATATACATATAATTCCTGCATTCTACGGTTTCACGAGAACATTACGTAAGGGAACTTTACGGTAAGACGCGTCTTTGATTATAATGCACAATGTTATTGGTCTTTTTGCCGATTGAACCTATCAAAGATATCGAAGATAATCGTCCGCAATAACAAAACGTATCGAACCACGACAATCTTTACACTTTCTTCTTTCTTTCACTTGGAACTTTGGATAATGGACGATACTGGGTTTCGTGAAATACTTTATAATGTTAATCAATTTACTATGTTGTCCTATCGACTGGATTCATCAAGCCATTTATCAAAAACCAGTCGAGTATCTTATCTAACCATTATAACGGATACGTGGATTCTGCATCTCATTTTAGAAATGGATAGTACGTGTTCGGAGTGCTTGAATTAAAAGACCGAGAAGTTAATTGACTTTATGTATTCACTACTTTCATGATATTTTAATTAGAATTCAAGGATTTAATGGAACGCATGTTCCTCTGTTTAACTCATATCTTAATCTCTTCAGGAATGAATTTATTAAGACCAGAAGGATATAATTATTTTTTATCTTTCGATCGTATTTATTCCGAATATAATTATGAATATTAAACGAAGCAGATAATGCTCCATCCGAAGGAACAAAACACGAGGAACGCGTTTATGAATCAATGGAACGACGACCTTGCGTAAAGTTTCGTACGAGAATAGTCCAGAGCAGAGAGTTTACTTACTCGTTTCTTAAAAGTCGTAGCTCAATAGTAATATAAGAAACTGATACATTCTAATTTTAATTTGTTTGACAATGTACACTGTACAATGTACTGTAAAATATAGTAGAATGTAATCTATATGGAGATTTCAATTGCCTCAATAAAAAAAATTCTATTCACAGTTTCTGTAACAATACTGTTTATCGTTACAAAAACACCTACCCATGGTCACTTTCCAATTTTCTTCATCCTTCCAGAAGATTGAAATTACAACTTGGTGCATGGCAGGCGCTGACACCATTTTTCTGGCCAAATTAAATTTTCCGGGCAAATTGAATTAATGAAATTATATACCATTATAAAGACAGAGCCTAGATAGGAAATTGTTTGACCTGCTAAATATTATAGCAAATACTATATTTCGAATATTTCGCATATTTATGTTTATCTCCGCTGGTTGGTTTCACCGCTGACACGTACAAATTTCGAATATCATTTTATATCAAACAACAGTGAAGGGAATATTTTTTGTACAAGACATTGTACTTTCACTGCATTTCCCAGCGTATTGTCTGCGCTCGTTTCGTCCAATCAGAGCCGATCAAATTGCTCAGGAACGAGAAGATGAGCAAGAGTCGCGTAAATGTTCGTACGAACTGCGAAATACGTTTCGTGGAGAAAGTGGGAAACGTACCTACACCCGCAAGCAATCGCACAATCATCGTAATTCCTGGACTAGTCGTGTTCTGTAATTTCTAGCAATTCTAGGATACATATATGTGTTCACGAAATATTGCTGTAACGTATGTTTTTTTCAAAAAGACGAAGATCACTGAAAATACAACGATTCATTGCAATAATTGAGAAGGAAGCATAAACAGCGTGTATTCCTTCTGTTTGACCTGATTTCAACTTATTCGAATACATGAATGAGACTTTCTCTGGTTAAATTGTCGCGTGAAGATACAAAGATATCATATACATATCACATTTTACGAACATTGGCTTGCTTAAAAAATACTAAGGATTATTTTTGAATGAAAAATCGAATTATCAAAAGAAATTGATAATTCATGTATAGGAACTGTAACCGTTCGTTCGTTTTATTGCACAGTTGTAATTATACAATTATAAATAAAAATGAATAGAACATTTTTACGTGTAGAAATTTACCTAGACAGGATAGCCATATGTAAAAATACGTAAAATATCAAAAGTAGAGTGCCTATGTTTAATAAATGGAAGAACTTTCTATTTAGATTCCATTTGTTTAGTTACATTCATAAAAATACGAAATTGCATAAACGTCCGCAGTATAATTATCAATATTCGACAAAAGTAATAATTATAAAATAATTTTAAGATATTACAGTAATACATTATTGATTTATAATTGATAATTATTTTCTTAATAAGACCATGATTTTGTATGATGTATAATTTTGTATTATGACCATATGTATTATGAAACAATTGTTTATTAAAATGTTGTAGCATCGTTGATTTTTTGTTTTTCTTTATGATACTTTGTCTTTCGGTGTCTTAACGTTTTTCTTGTGGTGTATGAAAAAAATTGAGATATTATAAAGAAAGAAGGAAAATCAATGATGTTATAACGTATTGGGACAACATCATAAAGCTAGAAAAAGATATTAAAGTAATTTTTGTGAGTACAATCAAAGTAAAATAATATAGAAACATAATTAATAAATTGGGATACAATTTCAATTATTATAGATTACTTCAATCACTCACCGATTAAAGATTTTTCCATTCCTTCTTCAATTTTTCATATAAAACGATATAAAATTCGTCCAATAGTCGTACTTATTCTTCATTTATTAACTACAACATAAAATTATACGCAAATCATTGACTTAAATAATGTGAAAAAAACCATATAAAGTATCTTAAGATTTATTGTATTAATATCATTTTTAAAAAAGTACACAATACTGTACCTTTTGAAACAATAATAATATATTCTAGGTATTGTGACCGTGTAAGCTAAACCATTTTTTGGTACTAATCTTTCCAATACGTATGTATATAAGTTTTCTAAGAATGGCTATTAATGTCTATTAACGTACATTTTTAAATTCGACTAGAAATTAAATTTAAAAAACATTCGTCTTCTACACAAAACAGACAGTTGTCGTCATACTCGTTTCTCTTAACTTCGTTCTAATTTCACCATATTGTATCCCGTTTAGCAATTAACTCGATGAATGGCAGATAAGAAGAAATACGTGACTTTTGTGTTAATAATGATATGATCTATTGTGGATTTATAGCTACAGTTATACCACTGCTTCATTAACATAATGGCGAATGAAAATAAGCAACGGCTGACTATTAATAAAAACTTAGTCATGAAATAGTTATGAAAAAAGGTTTTATGTCCCATCAGAACAAGAAATATGATCTTATTTTTGGCTAACTTCACGTTTAAAATATCTTCGAAAATTCTAAAAACAATTTTTCAAGAAGTGTTATAAAATTAAAAAATGTTAAGGTGATTAAAGACTCGATATTTAATATTATAATGTAACAAATGAACTTTGGAATAATCAAGTTTTGCAATAAAAGAAAAAGGTTATGATACGACAAATTCATCCTAGAAAATTCTAGCCCTTAAACAAATTGAGCAAATTGATTTTTCATAAAAATGCTAATTCAGTAAAACTAATTTTCCTTAGAAAATTCTAATACTTTAAATAAACTGACCATATTGTGTTCTTTGGTTAGCAGTTACAAAGTTTTGTTACACGAAAGCTACTGGAACATATCATTACCAGCCAATCGACACCATCTCAGAACAGATGTATTTTTTAACCTTTCAAAACGAAAAAAACAGGTTCATACAAATCCACATAAAAGAGTAGTTCACCTCAATTCCTACCACCAATGTTAATTACTACATTATAATGAAGACGACAGTGCAATTAAGTACATGAACTGATGGTTTTAATCGCAAACTACTTTTGCAATTATATAGATGTATGTAACAGTTGGCATCGGTACTAATTATAAGTACGTATACAAATTGTTATTTTAAAACCCGATTAATCGGACTGCGATCTCGAAACAGAAATTCGAGATCTTAATTTTTCGAAAGAAAATATCGTATACTTTTTTATAACATGCATATTACGTTTATATTAAATGAGACTTATAGAGACAACATTGATAATACATTGTTATACAGTTCGATTCATTAGAAATCGAAGAGTTGGTATGCTCTATTAAACTCAGCTATCAGCTACTTTTCTTTAATGTAAAAACACCGTAACAGTTTTAAACAACATTTTATTACTTAAAATTATGGCTAATAATTTTCTAGCAATATCTGCGCCTTTATAATAATTCACAAATTTCACTATTTAATGAATTTAATACAGAAATAGATATAATAGAGTCTGTACTACACCCCAACATTAAATGTCGATAATTTGAAGCGATATCGATATATTCGATATATCCGATTGCTCCGCTAATTATTGTCATCGATTAAAACTAATCATCAACAAAATGGTCTTAAATCTGCTCTATTTATTTGAACCATTTGAATAAATAAGATGTATAAATTAAGGTAATTATTAATTAATTCATATATTTAAAAATATTTGAACTAAGTTACGAGTAAACTAAGCTGCCATGATTTACTAGGAAAAATATCAGACACCCAGTATAGAAAAGCATTTTGCACTAATGCACCGCGAGCTACTTCGTGAAGAAAGAAATAGATTCAAAGGAAAAATATGTTTTCACCGTGCGGGTGGGGACTGCACACCGATGCATAAAGCGCATAATCGTACACGCTTAGAATCTTTTGATCTTCTCTGTATATACACATAATGTATCTTAAGTGGATGTTTGTGTCACTGTCGTGAATACTCGCTTTCTCTGACAGTAGCGTACCTACGATCTTTCTCGACATCGATGCATCGATCTGTATTAGATCTACGATTAAAATCGATTTGTTAAATTTTATTTATCAAATAAAATATATACAATGTGATAAAATTAAGTTTAATTATATGCTTCAGAATTTTCTAATAAAATATTTGCAAATTTTAATGATAGATGAGATGTTTCTTATTTATTTAGCATTTATGATTTTATATTATTTTATTAATTGCATGCTTTTTGATAATTCTATATTTTTTATTGAATTTATTTACATACTTTCATATTTATTGATATTTATTTGGTATTCTTAAATTTTTCACATACATTGAAAAATTAGATTGGTCATTTAATATAGTATAATAAAAAGTATTCGTATTTTAATTTACATAATATTAAATAAAAATTAGACCGTAACGAGAAACAGAAGTAAAAATTCAGTATAATTTTTATATACGCACTATGCTTACCATTACGTTCCTGATTGGAGAAAGGGACACTTGCTTCTTATGCACGATTCAAAGCATATAATTTGGCACATGAACTAGAAATATATTTTTCGAACAAAAAACAAGGTCAAGAATAAAAAGTTTCAAAATTATTATCGTTTGTATACAAAATTTTATCCAATCATATTAGGATATAAAAAATACTATTTTTATAACAGAGAACATTCTTAAGTTAATAAGTTTTCCATATAAATATTATATATTCATTACAAATATTAACACTTTATACTTATAATAATCTTTTTACTGTATATTTCTTATCTTAACAAATAGAAATTTTTATAGATTCACCAATAGCATCACGGAAAATGAAAACAAAATGAAACTTACTCGTATTCCTTAAAAGCATACGACTTTTTTAGAAAAGTATTTTATTTTAAGATTATCAAAATTTTTAAGAATGTATTAAATTTATATACATAATATTTCTCAATTCATCCAATTCATCCAATTCATTAATACCAGACTCCATTAATACATATAATTTTGCTGTAATTATTGCATGCTGACCTCTAGCGATGATATGTTACACAACAGAAGAGTAACATATATTCTTTAATGTTTCCACATTTGTGGTTGATAAAACATCAAACTTTCTAAGTTATATTCATTTTCGAATTGATCAAGAATATAAAACTATAAGTTGTGTGTGTACTATATGAATTATATGTGTTAATATTGTCACCTTTCTGAGAAGCGAAGACAGTGAAGACATAACCTTACTCATAATCAGTCATGGTATTATTTCTTTTTATTCGTTATAACCAATATTAATTAAATGTAAACAAAACGTAAATTACTTGCTATAGATTTTATAATAATAATTTTTGCCTTTGTTCAAAAGTTCATTCTACTAATTTGTTTTTTTATCACGTAAACGATTTGAAAAAATTGCGTGATATAAATAAACAAACAATTGTGCAGACCATCAAAGTTTATGTTTGTATTTCCTCATTTAAACACGTCTATTGTTCCGTGTCATTAAAATAAATCAAGCAGTTTTGTACTTACTACTTAATGCATATTTTATATACTTCTATAAAACATATGCTGTGCCATTTATCAAGTGGCAATTTTAGTATTTAACAATGGATGGTAACCAAGTAATGGGGAGGAAAACGATAAAACTTATTATAGATACATTCTTATAGTGAATATCAAATTGAAAGATTATTGTGTAAACCTTTTCACATGAAATTCAAGAACTCTGTTTCTGAATTTTTATATAAACAAATGCATTTATTTGTCAAGGGTTATATCCAGCCCTCATATTTACATTTCTTGTATAGAAATGTACAGCATTTCTTTAACATTGTATAACATACAAATATTTTTCCCTTTAATTCAATTTTCAGGTAATTCTAATTGACAATTCATTTTTAATATCCAATTTTAATATCAAAGCTAAGTTTCACATATAACCTCATGTATACATTTTTTTGATAAAGTAATGACTACATTTTCTTGACTAAGAAATACAGTTTTAAATCCATCATTTATTATATCTTATATATAGACTTCTATTATAATTTATAAGTTTTATTTAAAAATATGTGTGCCACTAAATTTATATTCGTATTATTTTTTCCTCATTAAATAAGAAACTATTTTATATGAACCATGAAAATTTCTTTTATTGATATCTAAAATGTAGGAAAATAAAGTGATAGTCTATTTGAATTATAAATTTACATCAAAATTTTTGTTACTTGTCTTTTTAAAGGTACTTAACTTTAATCTTTTTCAAAAAATACAACGAAAAGAAATATTATGAAGAATCTAACAACAAAACAATTACAAAGAATAGAAAAAAAGAAAAAGAAGATGGCTGCACTTCTGGAAATAACTAAATTAAATGATAAAGATAGAGAAGCTAAAATGCTTGCTCTTAAGAAAGCTGTTAGTATATTTAACTGAATTATAATATTTTTGTTGTGAAGTTCATATGATAAATATTATTTTAGTCTATAGAAGCAGATCAGTCAAATGCAAATGATACAGACAGCAGTGAAGTCTCCATGGAAGATAATATCACACGTAAACGTCCATGTAATGAAGATTTAAAAGAAACTCTTTTGGAAGATTCTACTAAAAAAGAAAATGTAGAAGGTATAGAAGAATCAGATACACTTGCTAACAAAAAGCCTAGGTTTGTATACTGTAATATGTAATTATATAATGTTTATATGTATATATTTAGTGTGATATATAAGAATATAAATTATTTTTATTTGGCAATATAGATTAAGTGGAGACGAGTATCTAAAATTGAAACAGGAATTAAGAGAACGTAAAAAGAAACTTAAAACAATACCTCGATTTCATTTAAAAGTAGCTGGTGAAAGTGCTAGCTTAACTATTAATGTTAAAAGTGAAAACAGGATTCCTATTTTTCTTAGTGATATACAACATTTATTGTTGTATTCATTACATGGTCATCACTCACCCTATGTGCCAGCAAGATGGTGTCACCTTGAAAAATATAATAGGGTAATATAAATATTGAACATATATAATATTAAAAATTTCTGAAATATCGTTAAACATTAAATTTTTTTTTTTAAAAGGTCACACATACTGTGGTTCTTGTTGTTGAAGGGCTTTCCCTGTATCATTTTATGGCTTATGAAAGTATGTTTCCACATATAACATCAAAGTTGGAACATAGGGTAGAAGTTGTAACACCTACAGCATATGGAGGGTCTGTAATAGAGGATCTTGCAGCTGTTCCCATAACCGGGATGCAAAGCGATAAGTTACTTAAACGTATGTACATTTTAAAATACTATTTGTTATAATATGTAACAAGCATACATGGTGTATAATTTTTTAGAATATGGATCATTAGAGGCTGCATTACAAAGTAATAGCGATGTAATAAAATTATTACGAACTGTTTTCCCAATGGATAGAGATCCATCAACAAATGTGGAAAAGTTTAAAACGGAATATAGCCTCCCAAAGACTGATAAATTCCCCCGTACACTATTACTTCTATCTTTATGTCAAATGGTAGAAGAAAATTATCCTGTCCCATTAAAGGGTGAACTAGCAAAAAAGTTAGTACCAATAATAGGAATATTCCGAATTAAATTTATACATTAAATAAACAAATATTTTATGTTTAGATACGGAAATTACATAATGACAAAGGATGTTTATGTAGAAGCTAATGAAACATCTCCAATGTTTGGTCTAGACTGTGAAATGTGTAAAACAACTATTGGAGAATTGGAATTAACAAGAATATCTCTCGTGGATGAAAGTATGAATGTAAGTTCAATTTCAAAATTATTATGAGGAGGGTATCCAAATTCTATTAAATTCTTGTCATAGGTTATTTATGATAGTCTGGTAAAACCAGATAATCGTATCACTGATTATCTTACTCAATTCAGTGGTATAACAAAAGAAATGTTGGAAGGTGTCACAACTACATTGTCTGATGTTCAACAAACGTTACGAAAGTTACTTCCCGCAGATGCAATTCTAGTAGGACAAAGTTTAAATTCTGATCTTCATACATTAAAAATGATGCATCCATACATTATTGATACATCTGTTATTTTCAATATTACCGGTGACAGGTGCACAACTTATTTTCTTTATATTACAGTTATATTCTCACAAAAATTTTCCTAAGCAAATATTTAATTACAGATATCGAAAGACAAAGTTACAAATTTTAGCAAGGGAATTTCTTGGTGAAAGAATACAAGAAAGTAGTTCTGGTCATTGTTCAACTCAAGATTCACAGGCTTCTATGAAATTAGTGCAATTAAAATTAGCAAATAGTGTGGATTATGGAGATGCTGTGTTACTTGGTCGTTGCAACATGGAAATATTGAAAATGAAACCAGAGAAAAGGACAGATAATCAACGATCATTAAAAATTGAACTACGGAAGTATGCTACATCAATTTTCAAACATGTAACGAAGGATCAAAAAACTGCTGCCATTGTGGGTAACGGAGAAGTTATGAACGAATATTCTAAATATTTAACTTCTTCTATCAACATTATGGATGATGAAAATTTCGATAAAAATGATCAAGTGTGTACCTCAACCACAAATTTAATTATTAAGGAATCGATTATTTGAATTATTAATGTCTACTATTCGTATTATCACAATTTTATTGTTATTATAGGTACGTCTTGTAGTGGCAGACAGTAATAAACAAGCCGTCCTGCGAGCTACACAAATAGCCATGGAACATGCCTTTACTTTATGTCATGTTAGGATAGGACAAGAAAAATTAAAAAGTGATAAAATAGAAAAGACGTTCCGTACTGTAAATAAATGGGTACATAAATTATGGCAGCATATGGCAGTGAATGGTTTAGCATGTGTTATATTTGCGGGAGAAAATAATGCAGCAAATGGTGCTTGTTTTTTGAATTTGAAGAGAGAAATACCTGAAGATTATACAATATGCACTTAAAAATAGAAAAATTTATCATTTGTATACTTATTTAAAAGTAAATTATTAAAGAAGTATCTTTCTAGTAATATGAATTGTAAAGAAATGTATGACAAACTAGAAAACAGAGTCTCGTACCAACTAATTTCCATTCGATAATTATTTTATAGAAATGTACAAATATTGTATTATTAATAAATTTTTTATTCCTTGTAAATTTAATAAGAGTCTTTATAATATATATAATTTCTATTGGATAGAGCACATACATTTACGAAATGGACAACAAACTAAAAAGAATGTTGAATTTAATTAGATTGATTTTCGTTATTTTCATCTTAAATATTAAAAATTTGTTTCTATAAAGACGATATATTATCATACAGAGTAGGGGTTATTTGAAAAATATAACAATAACAAACATGATAAAGTTAGGAGTTACGAACAAAAACGAATATCTATATTGTTTTATTTTTATACTACATCTTACCATATATCTTATCTTTACCATATAGAGCGAATTAGCTATAATGAAGCAAGCAGAATTTAATATGGATGTTTTATATTTGGACATTTTACCAATGAAAATATGATTTTGACTAAAATATAATCGCACTTTATATTAAAAAATATATGGTACATTATTTTATACTAACAATAAATTACAAGATGAAAAATAACCACAATTATTAAAACCAAAAGTAAAACGACTTTTAGTTTAGTATCTTTCAGTTTTTCGAAATTATAATAAAAAAGCGAATATGTAAGCATTAGAATAATCAGTATTATTAAGATAATTCTGGAAATAGTAAGCAATATATTAATCATTTTTATCTGAATTGCATTGTAAAAAAAAAGATCGTTTTACTAACTAATACTTGAAACTATTCTATAATGCCTACGGATCATATAACGTGGAATATCAATTAAAAGTTTAGTATGGGTTATCATAAAACTTTCCTTTGCCCAATGACTTTTGTTTTTTCAAATATGTTAAGTAAGCAGAAATAGGTTGTCGTGGATTCCTAGCAAGCATTCTTTCTCGGAATAAACTCGCTTTTGGAACTTTCTTTTTCTTTTTAATTGTTTCAATATCGACGACACTAAATTCAGTTGTATTTCCAGCACAACTTGGTAGAGTAATATCATCTTCTATGTACATATTCTTCATCTTTTTCTGCTTGAAACTGCACATTGGAGATAGGGAAGACTTTTCTTCTGATAATTTTCTCTTTTTTGATGATTTTAATGGAACATCCGATAAATTTTTAACAATGTAATCCGAAAGCCGTTTAATACCTTTTTCTTGTATGTCCGTTTTATTAGATTCTGTTACCTGATTTTTGGATTTCAATTGGTTGATCTTAATTTCTTTTTGTTTTTGCATCGTTTCATTGTGTTCTCTTTGTTTCTTTCTTTTCATTTCTTTGTTGGCTTTAATATTATCAGCAGTACGTTTTAAATCTTTTAACGCTTCATCTCGAGCTTTAGAGAATGTAATCATTTCTGGTCCCTCATCAGAATCTGATACTGCATCGTGAAACTGTTGTGTTTTATTAGATGCTACAGTATATTTTATATTATCTGTCTTTACACCTTCTAATAATTGCTTTTGTTTTTTCTTTGATAATTTTGGAACTGAAGTGTTTTCCTTTTGATCTGAAACATCGCTTGATAATTTCTGCTTTTTCTTAGGAACCTTTTTAGGTGGAACTTCATATTGCAAAGCATCATCTTCTGACAATAATTCCCTTTTTTTCTTAGGCAACTTTTCAAGCAATGCTTTTTTATCTTGCAAAGCAGCATCTTTTGCTAATAATTTCTGCTTTTTCTTAAGCAGTTGCTCGTTTGGAATATTGTCACCTGATAAAACGATTGAACCTTTTTTCTTCTTTTTCTTTTCTATTTTAGTCTTTTCATTTGTCAAATCTTGAACATCTTGAACATCTGGAACTTTCTTCTCTTTTTTCTTCTTCTTCTTTATTTCATTATGTATTTTTTCATCTTGACATTCTAATTTTATTTCAGTAACTTGTTCATTTGACTCTTCTTGCATTTGCACATCGGTATTATTTGTTTTCTTCTTCTTCTTTCTCTTTTTCTTATTTTCCTTTTCTGTTTCATCATTATTGTCAATATTACTAGTGGGAACAAATTGTTTAGCTGTCTTTAGTAATTTTGAATCATTATTTTCTGGGAAATCAGTTTCAGATAAAGTAGACTTAGTAACTTGTTCAACTATTGGTTGCTTTCGCTTTTTACGTTTCTTTTGACGATCATTTTCTAATATGTTCTCTGCTACTTTAAGCAGCTTTTTCTTTAATGAATCATTTGGACTTGGTGCTGCTTTTGTGTTTTGTTCATCATTGTTTTCATTTTCTTCTTCGTCTTGGTCATTCTGTTCATTACCGTTACTAGTATTTGTTAATTTTTTAAAATTAGTATTTAATATTGGTGCACTTTCATTTAATTTCAATTGTCTTAAGTACTTTGTTGTAGGTGTTTCACTCCCTAAAACTATTGTTGATTTGTTTAATTCTGGTACTTTAGATGACATTGGTCTTGAAAGATTTGTTTTTGTTGCTAAGTCAGTTAATTCAGATGGAAGACTTCTATGCATGAGAGTTTCATTGTTTTTTATGCTTCTTAATTTCTTTACATTTTGTTCTTCCTTTAATGTCAAGTCCTTGTCTTTTTCCTCATCAAGGGAGTCATTTTCTTCAGCACCACAGGTTTTGACATTAAGTTTCTCTTGCTTAGGTACACTTATTTTGGGAGTACTACATTCTATTGATTTACTAAGTTTTAATACTTTTGTATCAAATATTAGTTGGGAGTCATTTAATGACTGTTCTACATTTTTAACTGTAAATTCTTTAGAGTTTCGCTTTTGTTTCATTCTTTTTGTTTCAAAAGATAAATCAGGGTAATTATCTCCCTTTTCAGTTTCTTCTATCTGAGATGTATCGGTTTTAAGATTCTTCTTCTTCTTCTTGTCACTTCTAATGGTTTGAGACATACTTAAATCACCAGATTTTCTTGATGTATTTTTTTCTTCATTAGAAGCATCTGTCTCCTTTTCAGCGATATTTTCTTTATCATTTTCATATTGTTCTTCTTCCTGAATTGTTTCTTGTTTTATCTCTTCTCCATCATCTCCCTTGTCTTCTTTAGTCTGCTCCTCATCATGCAATTTATCATTTTCAATACTGCCATCTTTATTCTCCTCTCTTTTATCTTCTTCTTCATCTTCAATTTCATCATCATCAACTACAAAATCTGCAAGATCTGACCCATTATCATCTGGGTCTGATGATTCTGTTTCTGATGCTCTACATTCATCTCCTGGTACATCATCATCAGAAAACTTTGCAACATCTTTGCCATAAAAATTATATTCTTTTTGGATATCAGAATCTACAGAGCTATTAGATTCATTATCATTGTCGCTGCTACTATTGCTTGTTCCGCAAAATAGAAACTTAGGTATTTCTAATTTATTTTGTGAATCATCGGAATTTTGAGTTTCATTAGAATCAGATCCCATGTTTGCTATTGTCGAAAAATTTCTATTCGTTCTTTTCTTTGTTGCACTGTCTTGCTTCTCGCTAACTTTTTTCAAATCATAGTCAGACTCTTCCGAATTTTCATCTAACTGTTGTGGTTTCATCTTTTCCTTTGAAGTATTTAACGACTGATTTGTCCCATTTTTCTTAGCAGGTGTAACTATATTTTCATTACAATTGGATTTATTTAAAGATTTCCGTTTTTTTACAGTTTCAGCTGCATTAGATTCTTCAAGTCTATTTGCTCCTTGCACTGACTTATTGAGAGATTTTCGTCCTTTTGGGATATCTTCAGACAATTTACTTTTATTTAATGATAAATTTTCTTCCCTTTCTGTTGTCTTATATGATTCAGATAAACTGTTATTTTTTAACGATTTCCGGAGGGACATATTACTGTTAGGAGTAGAGTATTTATTACTATCTTTCGTCGTAGACGTATTCTCACCAACATTTATTGATATTTCTACATCTTTTGTAATATTTTTTGTATCTTTTACTGTATTTCTATTTTCTTCTTCATCTTTATTTTCGTTTTGTTTTATGTTCTTCCGTTTTTTTCCTTTGGGAGATTTATCCTTACTATCATTTAATTTACATTCATCTTCTGATATATCCATTAAATTATTTTCATTTTTTGCTTTCATAGAATCTGAATGTGCTTTTAATATAACGGTATCATCTGAATCATAATCAAAAGATATTTTCTCCTTGTTTGTTTTTAGATTTTCCGCGGCTAACCATGCCTCTCTATCGACTAAAACAAGATCACATTCGGCTTCACTTTCATTTTCAGTTGTCTTTGAATGTATAGAATTTTTGTCCATATCATTCTTTTCTTTCCATTCACTGGCTGAGATATCTTGAAATGTATGTGACACACTAGTATCAGAATCGTTATCATCGGCTTTCATATTTTCTTGACATTCTTCAGAGGCCACTTGATTAGTTTTTGTATGGTTTTCATTTGATTCTAATTTGTTTTGATATTGTTTCTTCAATCTTAAAGGATCAGTAGAATCATCCAGTACAGAAACTTTCTTTGACTGTTCTCCTCTTTCTGGTGCTTCTTCAACAAATTCAGCAGGAGTCTCTGTAACAATGGAAGAGTCACTACTTTTAATCACATTAGTTACATTAGCTTCATTCATATTAATTAATGTAGAATCCTCTATGCTCATATGAGCATCCGAGGATTTTAACAAATTGCTCGTATTAGGAGATAAATTACTCGTTTCACTTATGTTTTTTAAACAAGGTACATCCTCATGCTTTGAAAAAGTTAAACGTTGAGTATCTGAAACTGATTTCACATCCACTGAATTTGACGAATCTATGTTACTTAATTTAGAAGATGAAATCAACTTTATACAACTTATATCATCATTTTCATGCACATTTTCTGACGTATTTAAGTTATCACTTTTACTTTTCGTGTCATACTGATCATCAGTTATACATTGATTTATATCATTTTGTTCAGATTCATTTTCATTTATATTTTCCTTTGTATTTGAAACATCCATTTCGATGCTTATATTTGCATTACTTGCATGAATGCAAGCTCTCTTTGATTCTACATTTAATTCAGTACCAATTTCTGTAGATTTATTATCATCTACTGTATTTATATCTTCTACAAGCTCCACACTTTCAACATTATCATTTGAACTTGCATTTGTAGATATTACTTGTAAAGGACCATTTTTATCTAAACTTTCACTACATGGACTTCCAATGACTGATTCTGTTTTTGTACCTACTACTAGGTTTTGCATATTATTAGAATTGTCTTCTTCATTTATTGAAATATCCAGACCTTCAGGTGGTAAATTACTAATTACACCAGTATTAACTTCTTTCATAGAAACATTTTCATTTGCCATTTCTAATGACTGTTTAGAATGACGACATTTTGGCGATACACTTGTTTCAATGCAAGGATATTTGCATTTTTCTTCGGTTGACACATTTGCATTCAAATTATTTATAGATACGTGTTTCGGACTTTGTTGTGTATTAGAAATTGTATTCTTTATATCCTGTAAGTCAGTAACAATATTTGTTGTAAGATTCTCTTTATTATTATGACCATCATGTTTTTCCACTGGATTATTTAAATCTTCAATAAATGTGTTTTCATCTTTATTTTGTGGAAGTATTTTAGATTCATTATCTATTAAGGATTCTGTTTCATTTGTATTATCTACAGGCAGTGTTTTGCTACTTTCTAGTAGATTTTTATCTGATATTTTCTTATCATTAAATACATCCTTTCCAATATCTTCAAAATTATTTGAAGAAACATTTTCTGGAGGGTTGTTGTGTGGTCCCTTAACTGTTGTAAATGTAAATGTAAATATCAGTTAGTCCTTATATTAATTTTTATTAACAAATGTTATTCTAGAACTTTTTAGTTATATAATTTTGTTGAATTTTATACAGATAAGGAACTATTTTTGCAATAGATTGCAATCTGATTGCGATTAATATAGAATACTGAAGTATAACAATAAATTAAACTTACCATCATCTTCTGAATGTTTTTCATTTATACTGTTACGACTTGTATTGAGTTTGTTTTTCAAAGTTGGCAATGATTCGTCTTTTGATGATGTCTTAGGGGAATTTTCTGTACCTACAATTCCATACAGAATTACAGAATTAAAATTTTTTTAATTTAAATATATTTTCGAAATATAATATACCTGATTCTCTAGTTTCAATAAGATCAGGTAATGTGCGATCTAATGTCACCACTGGATACTTCATATATTCTCCTTTTTCTTCTACAACTGGTTCTGACATTAGCACCGAAGTTCGTCTTCTTGTCTTAATAGGCGTATTGAGTAATTCACCATGCTGCTGTTTATTTGGCGTATTAGCTTCGGGCCCCACAGAACTAGCTCTTACATTACGTTTAACAAGTCTTGATGCTGGTTGTGGAGATTTTGCTTCTGAACCGGCTCTTGTAAAACGTTTACTAAACAATAAGTATATACAAAACAAACATAAAACAAAAATTCATACATATAAATCAATCATTAATCATTACAGATACCTTTTTCGAGTATTTGTTTTATTACTATCATTGAAAGTGCTATTTCTAGTTTTCTTTGTCGGTGTGCCAACATCTGATTCTGGGATTTCGTTAACATCTGAGGATATAGAACTTATTCTAGAACGTAAAGTTCGTCGATTTTCATTGATAGCAGAATTGTCCATAGCACTGGCTCGTTGCCTTGTGATTCTAGAAGTTTGTGTAGTGCTAACGATGCTTGAGTCGCTTAAAGGCGATTCAGGCGAAGATTCATTTTGTTTAACGTTTGGCTTAATTCGAGAGCTGCGACGAAGTGGAGAATCAGCCGATATTACCTCAATATTGGCACGGGTTTTGCGACCTTATATTTGAAAGGGAAGATGGAGAAAAATATAGTAATACAATCAAATTTCGTGAGATATCAATTATTTACTCCAAGATGGCTTCAAATAACGCTCATGCAGACTGTATATTACGTTGTTAAATTCATAAAAGTACAACATACAACTTCGAATCGACCGTTAGATTCAGCAACTGAGTGAACCGCGTGCGCATAGAAACCAAAAAATGAAAAATACAAACCAGGTTTCACATCTATTTCTTCATCTGATTCCTTTACAAGACGCGACATTTTTTTTACTGTTCACACTGTATACTAACAATAAGTCGTATAAAAAAGACAGTAATCAATAAGGGGTTACGTATTAACACGTGTTTTTCTCTGAATTTAAACTGACGACGTACTCAACCTTCACCACATTGCGCGCGGATCGTCCGTTGTAGAAAATGCACTCAGAGCCACCAAGTGACAAAATTCAGCGATATTTCAATTTCTTCAATAAATCCGTTAAAAGAAATCTCTTTTAGGTAATTTAAACAATCGAAAGATAATATTGTTTATACAAAAAAATACATATATTTATTATTTCTTTATCATTTGTATTGTTCTACTCGAAGTAATAAAACTTATAGTTTTTAACATAAAAATTAATTCGTAATCATTGTGAAAAGTGCCGGAAATTAATAAAAGAAATATGTAAATCAGTGCATCACCGATAATTCAACTAGAAAGTAGGAAATATTCTTCTGTAAGTTTAGCTTTAATATTATATAGATTTACGTAAAATAATGATTTGCTTAAAATCAATATTTATCAGTAATAACAAATAATTTTACAGTAGAAATTCATGTTTTAGCGAAAGGAATCACATGTGTTCGTAATATTGCTATTCGTTTTGTTATTCTATTAATTCGTTTATATTAATGCATAAATTATTAATCTTTATATACTTATTTAATAGATTTATTTGTATAAAAATTAAATTTTAAATATATTTCTTTAAACTATCTACCACCAAGCCCGGCTAGCTCAGTCGGTAGAGCATGAGACTCTTAATCTCAGGGTCGTGGGTTCGAGCCCCACGTTGGGCGATATTTTTTTTTCTTCTCTTTATCTTTTTTAAAGTTATTTTCAATATTATCACGTTGCAATTTATGCACATTTTATAACCTATATATAGTATCATGCATAAAATGTGCACCTATTTTCTAGTGCCTCAACATTTCTTTATTTTCTTAACTTCGTTTTTACGTTTCTTAGAAACTTCTGTGATTATAACTTGTTCTCATAATTTATTTCATAAGCAAACACATATCCTTGATGAAAGGCGAACTGTACATTAGTATGCATGACAAATCATCTTAAATATATAATGCCTACAAGGACGTTGCTGCAAAAAAGAACACGTTTCTACAGCAATTTATTTAGTCCTTTTTTGCCTCGTTGATCACCATCAATAATACCTGGAGCGTCAACTTCGAGCTAAAAAAATGCATTATCAAAAAGTGCGTATATCGTGAAGAAGTCGGACTTGTAATAGTAATGATTCACATGATTTATCTTCTTTAACAATTTACATGGGGTATCAACATATAAATATTTACAAGTTGATTTGATTCGGGACATTTTGAAAAAGAGAAATCATTTCAGTTTAAATACTTTGGTGAACATTTTGTAGAACAAAATTGTGTCCGAAATTGTGCGTTGTGTGAGTGACGTATGCGTAGAACTGAATTTTTTACATCTGAAGAGCTTTGAAGAGCCGAGTTCAAGTAAAAATGTAATAGAGATATAAATAAGAGAATATACATGAGAATGTACATAAGCGAATCTACTTGAAAGATTGGAAAATGTATTTTATCGTGGAACTTACAGGTAAATTGATATTATAGGCAATTTAATGTAATTAGTAAATACTCGTGGATTTATGGAAAATTTAAATATGGGAACGTGTATAGAAAGCATATAATATAGAGAAACGTATAAAATATCGAAGATAAACCATACTATAATATTTAGTGGGACATGTGGGTATATTATTTTATAATTTATAATATTCATTATAACATGTACAGGCGAATAAATTTAGGTTGCATCGCATTAATTGCGTTTATAAAAATATGAGTCTGCATAAAATATTTATTGTTAATACTAGACATATTGCAACGCAATCTAGTAATTAATTCTTAATAAAGGAATATTAATCAAATGAATGTTTTTTGACTTATCAATAATTAGTATAGCAGTTTTCTAAATGCACTTATATTAATATTAAAACGTGATCGATTATCGAATTCAAACAGCCACTGTTCTTATTACACGTTAAGAACATTTTTCGGTTATTCTGTTTGTTAATTAATAATTCCAATATATATGAAAACATACGTCTTAATTCTTACGATTCTGAAGTAATGATTTCAATAGGATAACGTAAATCAAGAATATTATACCTGTATAAAAATAATATTATACACGTATATCGCTTAATTTAAGCCAAATTCTGAATCATGCAATACGAGGCAAATTGACTAATATTTATTTTTATTTCGTATTGTAATTTCGTTTTATTTTATTATATCAGTGTTATAATTTCTGAAAAAATATAAGAAAGTTTAAAAAATGTTTGCCAATAATACTGATAATATATTTATGGAACAGCATAATTTAAAATATTATTTACGAAATTCTATTTACAAAAATATTGATATCGTACTTTCAACGTCCAGATAGGCCATTGATTATTATGCTGTGTTTTGTGTTTACGATCGTGTCTGCGCGTCTGACTCTTCTCAATGCTTCACTACTTAGGAGGCGTGAGACCTGCGAGCTCTTTATCGCCAAATATAAATACGAATTATGTCACGTTGCGAAATATCAGGTTTTTAAACTGTAAGCTTATTCTGACAAAATATTGGAATCTACAATCGATAGCTCGTGTTACAATGTATTAAGATACGAGATCACCGGATCGTATCGCAGGATATTATTATTTACTACTGAAAACTCGTGTAGCTAAACATTGGGATAATATAATACGTTGAAAAATATAATATAATAAAATGAAAAATGGATCGGGAAAATAGACTTATTTTCGTTTCTTCGACGCGTGATATTTCTTTCGTGAGAAAGTTTATAAATCTTAAATTAAACGTTAATATAAAAATAGTACATCAGATAACTGTATGAAACACGTTTTAAAAATATCCATATCTCGATTACGCAACAAAATATCCGCTGTATTGGCGTTATTTTAAAACGTTCAGCCAACCTTAGAATTCAACGATACAGCGTGTTCGCCGTCACGAAAAGGAATGACTCTGCTATAGAAATGCAAGGGGTTCGTTACCTCGTCGATGAGGCATACGCCATCGTTATTCTTTGTCGGTTATCTTATGTCTTTTGTATAGTATACTTGGTATATATAGTATATTTGGTATATACAGTATACTATATAAGATACTTTGGCATAGCGTACTGTCCAGTCAAATTAGCCTTGAACGCAACAAAAAAAAAAGAAAAAAGAAAAAAAAGAAAGGTGCCTGAAATCCTATTGCGCGAACTTACAAAAATTATGTTTAGGAACGAATTTCATACGCTTGTCAGTCAAGATTTCTTGCAGAGAATTGATAAATAACCTCGAGATTTACCGAAAACAACTTTTTTCGTTGTGTTTTGAAAACACAAACGACAGAGTCAGCCTGAGAAATATTTTACGCTTACACAATAAATTAAATATGAACATAAAAGTTAGCACAAAATCGACAGATTATAGAATAAATTTAAAAAAAATATATATGTTGTCTTTTCAAGAAATTTTTATCAATACAATTTCTTCCATGAAGATATTTAATGTTCGAGGCTTATGAAAATATTTAATACGTTATTAAATCAGTTTCAGATTTATTTTAGTAATGTAAATTATTCTTATTTCTCTCGTGCTGAGGTATAAATTCACTTATTCGTGTCTAAGAAGCTTTATCGATCGAACAAGTTCTTCGAAATACGAAGACAAGCTTATGCTTTCTCTGTAAATGACGTAATATCAAAAGGTATATTTTCTTTTTCGTTTATCTTCCTCTTTGGCCATATAATGCCATAAACACGGATGCCAATAAAAGTGTAAATATAGTTAACGACAGACTTCTGTTAATAGCTTCTCTATCTGTTTCTTATGCCTCTCTTCTCTCGTATGATTTCAATCCTCAAACGAGGATGAAAGCACAATCAATAACAAACTTTCGACGAACTAGCTTTTCTATATATCTTTTATATTTTCTTATACTTACATTTATGTTTCTTCTTCATATCGTAATCTCATAGAAAATGAGATATCTTTTACAATTTAATTCTTCAGAGTTTAGAGAGTAATGGGACAATACATCCTAAATTAACTGCTGTAATTTTTATAATTTTTCTCAGATCTATTGAAACTTACGATACCGTTGTAAGTGGAGCCGCGCGATTTATATTGAAAATTACATTTAATTTATTTTCTAAAATTTAAGCGCATCATTGTCCGTATTGTTACATTATCGCGTTCATTCTTAAAAGAAAAATCTTTCTCAAGAGGTTTCATTCTTTCCTTTAACTTCAAACAACCATATATATCCTGCTACAGTTACAGATAAATTGCTGTTTATTTATTTTATTCTATTTTGTATCGCTCTCATCCGATATAATTTAGAATAGGCTGCTGCACTTTTGATCCCTCGAATTCACTCAGAACGTCGTATTAAGGTTAAAGGCTTAGGGGAATCCCTACGTGACGTTCTGGTCAACTATTTCTGCCTTCCGTTTCGCTGCGGATGCTATCGACCCTGGACAACTTTTAAACCCTGGATCTTGTACCTTGACCTAATTCTGTCAGACACGTCCCCATATTCTTCGATCAATGCTTCTTTCCCATTTTTACGATACACGTTCACAAAAAAAAAAAAAAACAAACAATTGTTATCAGACAACTCTTCATTTGCATATCTTAGTATCTAGAATATGAAAAAATATTTAGAAATATTAGACAAGTTAAAGTTAATTCGATAAGACTTTTAATAAATCGTATCACTGTTGCTACAGTTGGAACATGGGCAAGTCACTGTAACGTTGTTTCACTTTGCTCTTTCGGAACAAAGATTTTTTAACAATAAATATGATAATATTTATATATAACATTTGAATATTCTTCGATTTGACAAAATAGCAATTTTCAAGATGACATATACGTATGTATGACTCAATTTATAGAATTCTAGTCTCATTTATCGTAATCATACCGATAATATTCTTATACTACTTCCTTCAAATTATTAGCAGTGTAAGGAGAAGTAATTATAATTAGGCAAATAGGCAATTGCGCTGTGAGTTGTGTTCAAACGGTTACATCAAAGGTAGAAGATGTTATTGACTAAGGGAGCGTTCTCCATGTTCCTGGATTAGCGGCAATTTTGATTCTATTTAGGACCTAACACACATAATTGTTTATTTACCTAAAATACATAAATTAACGAAAACTCACATAATTATAGAATATTGCAATACTGTTATTCTATATATTATCTTGATTATTGATGTACACAAACTTATTTTTAACTATAAAAGTTGTAACGTACAAATGACACTACAAACGCAATCTTTTGTTGATAGAATTCAACGAGTAATTTTTCAATCTCTCGTAAGTTGTTACTTATTTGTAATATATTTTAAGCAGATCACTAAACCATAGGAAAACAGGAAGCAAGATTTCAATGTAAACTTCCGTGGGAGACTGTTAGGTTTCTAAATTATATACGTAATGCACAGAATGAATCATAAGGAAGTCCAAGAAGTTGCTGTCCTTATCAATTAATTTCCTTACATGCAAGTATTCGTATCTCGATTTCCTTCTCCCCTTTCACTGTTCTCCACTCGTATTTTGTTCACAGTTTCAAACCATCTGTTTCTACTGATGTCACATAGTACATCAATTCTATACATATTATACAATAAGAAATACGGCTACTAAACGAAAAAGGAAAACAGAAAGAAAGGACGGAAGATACAGCAATGTTTTAAACAAGCCGAATAAATAATTTCGTTTCTTTAAAATTAAATGAAATATATGTGAAAAGCAAACAATCGTTCAGAAATGCAAAATACAAAATATAACGAGATGATTAAAGTATGGTACTCGTTAGGATACTTAATCTTTGCTCGAGGTTCTTGCTTGTTTCTTTACTTGTGTTTACGAATTTGTACAAACATCTGTAATCTGACAGTAGTTTTTTAATTTAATAACTTTCATTTTGTTTCTTTAAAATCAAATAGAATGTAGGTAAAGCAATTATTTATAATTTATGAATATTTATCGTTACAAAGGTTAACTAATAATTTTCATTCTAAAATTAATTCAAGTCCACTTTCACAAACAATATGATTTCGATACAGTATGATGTGGTGAAAAGAAGAAGATTTATAAGAATTGAACTTATCGTGTTACGTAATTCTCAAAATTAAAATATTACCCAAACAAATCCGGGAATTTGAACACACGATAAATACGAAATTACGAAACTTCTTCAACGAAACTGAAAGTAACTATCGATATATACACAAGTATGTGTGTACCTTTTTACGATAAGCGCTCTACGTCCTATAGACAAAGGTGCATTGACTCTAATCGTAGATGCATTGGCGCAAGGTTGAAGGCCAACAACTCGAAGAGTCGATTCAACGCAAATTTTAGCCCCATTTTTGGCAGAACAATTGATTTATACCGATGAGAACACCAATCTAATCGTTGCTGTCGACCTATCGTTTGCTCAATGGAATTCGAAAGAATTTGCTGCACGTCAGGTTCCCTTATCCCTCGCGTTGTTTGAAAAATATTAGGCTAACAACATTGAGCCAACGCTAGGAATTCTATTTCCATGAGCTCTACATCTTCGAAGTCACTGGCACTTATCTGGGTCATTAACACCTCGAAAAAGAAAAGGGGAACTTCTTTTCCCATTGATTTCACTCGTTAACTCTGATATTTACTTATTTAAAATCGATCATTGATTTCTTAAAAAATTAATATCCTATGTGATAGCTTGATTTGTTAATCGGTTAACACACATTTATTTCCAACTTATTATATAGACAAATTTATAACAAATTTAACTGTAGAAATAATTCAAATTTATTCTTCGAAACGGTATAATTTACTTTTAGAAAAAAAATTTTTTTTTAGACAGAGAAATATCATCAGTCTAATGTCTGTTACTTGAATTTTTTTTAGTAAAATTCGTATAACAATTCTTCTTTAAATTTTTGTAGGAAATGAATTCTCTGCGAAATATCTTACTTGGAGTTAACAGGTATAATTATATTGCTAGAAATAATCGTGTATAATTGTTCTTTGCTTATTCTTGTCCTTTGTTCTAGTTTCCTTGAGTGTTTTGTACATATTCCGTTATTAGTACGTTACCTAATCGAAATAGTAAACGAAAATAAAATTCGTTCTCTTATTTCATATTGAGAAGCGTTAAACCGTTTCCAATTAATTTCTCGCGAAGCAATTCATTGTGAATTGAGTTGTTTGAAAAACTTGGATCAAGGAAAGAATAATAATTTTTATATTCTAAATAACAAATACATGTTAAATATGCGTACGATATATTTTTATAAAACAAAAAGAAACAAGGGGAACCTGAGGAATGTTTAATTTCTTAATCCTCAAAACTTTTTGCATTTTCAACAATAAGTAAAAGAAAACTTCACTGTAGGTTCATACGTATAATAAATTTATAACTAATAATTATGTGTTCTATGTAACAAAATTCAGAAAATTTACGACGCTATATTTACTCGAGTCTTTCGTATTTTTCAATATATCCAATTCGTATTTTCCCTAATTACATTTATTTGCTTTAAAAAAGAAAAACTCAAACTCATTCCTATGCAATAATATAATAATTGTAAACAAAATTAGACCGAGTATCGTTACTTTCCACAAAATAAGATTCACTGTTATATTACTACGTTATTAACAAGAAAAATTTATAACAATCTAGCAGTCTGTAGAAACAAAGTTACCTTAGATTACATTATTTTTGTCAAGATGAACAGCTGACATACGTTGTCCAATGAATCTCGGAGGAGTTAAATAAGAAAAAGAAGATCTGTTCATTGACGCAGAGCCAAATCTCTCTCGATTAAACTCATTCATTGCTTCCTAGTCGTACAGCGAGTCATCCCCTCGTATTAATACTTCCTTTTTGCATGTTTCCATCGGAAAGTCGGCGAATATGAAACAGTGAAATTGTTTATCGAACTATAGCAAAAGGGCAGAGATGCCCGGCGTCTGCGCGTCGCGACGCGTTCTATGTATAGCCAATGATACGTCTGGTGGCCGGGGCATCGGTTCCTCCGTGCGAATTATATGTTCATTGCAGGCTTGGTCATCGGCCAAGACGTACGGTATTATGTTCGCACCACGAAAAAACGAGCTTGCAGCACATTGAACGATTCATCGGCCTGAAAACTCAAAGGTGCGCATCCAGCTTTTAGTCCTTGTTTCTCGTCTCGTCGAATCGGTCGCCATGAGCAAACGAACCCTTTAAAATCCGCGACGGTGTTCACAGTTTCATTTTTCTTTTTCCCGAGGAACATTTTCTCCCGTAAAATAGAAACGTACGAGGGAACGTTTTCAATGTAGATAACTCGGTTGATATTATTTAGAGTCAGTGGATCAGAGACAGATGGATTAGAAACGCGGGAGAAAGAATGCGAATTTGAAGCGCGTGATCTTGAAGACGTAATCGAAGGTGCATGTTCTTCGTCTGTGCTTGCAAGGAATATTCTTCCCGCTGGAATTTGTATCCATAAGAACGTGTGCGTATCGCAGTTGCTGTTTACACAAGAAGGTAATTAATTGTGAAATGTGCTCAGTGTCGTCCTTTTCTTTGTTAAACAAACTTTCAGGTGGCCATTGTCTTTTTTCATTGAAACAAATTCTTCTTGGGAAACGGTCGTTTAATGCGAACGAGGAAGCGAATGTTTTCGTAAAAATAAATCTCTAGTGCGTCACGTGCGATTGTTATGGTAGATTAATAATCTCGTTCAGTCATTGCGCACAGGGTGGAACGTTAATTGTGAAAGTGAACCGATTCCAGTGTTCTTTCAAATGGCACGTGATCGGCAGATAAATATCGATACGCTTGTTTAAATAAACTGAATTTACTTTAGACAACAACTTTTACGGAGTTCGTAGAATATTGATGCAACGTGCCTGCGACGGTCGAGATCCGTGATAAAAATTCTAGATAGGTCTGTGATAGCGAGCGAAGTAGCATGAAGTGAAATTACGCGGGAAATAAATTAGGAGCATCTATATTAACTTCTTTTCTTTCTTATTCCATAGAAATTATTGGTCTATCCGTGATCGTATCTATTAATCATTTCTCATAAATTCTTCTGTATAAAACAGATTTTTGGGATGTAATATCTGGTGAAATTCTGGTGAAATCAACGTTCAAATTTTAACTTCAATTTATGCACGTAATTGTACTTACGATATGAAACGAATAGAGCTTTCTAATATATTCACCTAACCACTTCTTTCAACCTTAATCTCGTTATACTCTAGTTACTGTTTTAAGCTCGTTATAGTTCTTAAAAGGGCTGGCAAACACCGTGCTTTTTGGTTTTCAATCAACGATGCAACTCCTCTTCGACGGTTTAATTAAAATTTCAAGAAAATAGGAGTTATATTTTTAATTCCTTTTGAAAAATAATGTCGGTACTAGTACTTAAAATAATACCAATATAAATTTCAATTTTTTACACGTTCCATGAACAACGACAATAAAAATATCTGGTCGCGAGAATAAACATTCGATTTCCGCGAAATTATCGTCTAAGCTCGTTTAGCAATCACTATCAAGCATGATTTAATTGTTAATAATTATTCTTCCGATTATTTTAATCGCATCCACATTGTTTTCTTTTGGGCTAGACGTTACTTCCGAAGATTAGCACAGCAAATTGCTGCGCTTCTACAGGTTTACTTTCTGTATTTGGGACGCTCGTTAAACAAGTTCTTTGTTAGGCGGTACGGAGGCTATAAATTTACCAGTAAATACGTACAAATGTTAAACGAACTTAATTAACAATGTGAGATACGATCGAATTGTCGTTAAAAAATTCTGCCATTTTTTACTCTTTTTCTTTCTTTCTTATTTTTTTTTTTTTTTTTTTTTTTTTTTTTTTTTTTTTTTTTTTTTTTTTTTTTTTTTTTGATAAATTTCTATAAATCGAAATTATACGAACCGGATAAATTAATAATAATAATTTTCATGTAATTTTGAATAATAATGTACTACTCTCAATATAATATCAGGATTTTTTAACATTTTTGGTAGATTAGCAATTGTAAATAATTCCTAGAGAGCAAAACATAACGTACTTTTACGCTTCTGTAAGCACGCATGAAAGCACTCATTATTATTTCAGCTTGAATTCCTCTTTTGCGGGTTAAGTCACGGGTTCGTAAGATTGATGACGTGAAAGAAACAAGATATATCGAATGCGAATACTTAGAATCACAGGAATAATCGATACATGTTTTCAAATACTGAGGAAATATCATGGAAACACAGTGGCTTCTTGTGTCTAAAATTCCATTCACAGAACAACTGTATCAAACTGGAATTCCTTACGTAGGAAAAGATTTGAAGACCTGGAGGGTTCTTGTCATATGTTATTGCTTTCAAAGAATTAATATTTAATGTTAGAAATATTTGAAAAAAGCTAATATTCAATATTACGATGCTTTTTAAGAATTAATTTAATCGACAAAATTTCATAACGTAAAATTATGACAGATTTCCAGAAAATTTTTAGACAGATTTGACTTTATTATTTTACAAATTACATATTATTTTTTATACATTTAAAAGGTACTTCGTATTTTTTCGTATCTTTAAATTGTACAAGTTATAAATTGTTCTATTTGTTGCCATCGATTTCTATGTGTAGTCATTGATAGCCTATCGCAAAATATAGCCGGCCGTTCCCCTACGATGACGGTATAATTACGAGGTATAATTTTTACCAACAGTTGTCTGATCACCGTAGGCGTGTACCACTTAAACTACTCAATGTTTTCCTACCTACTCGAATTGATTGCAAGAACCAGAAACGACAGGTTTATAAATACTTAGATATCAATATGTTCTATTTCATATCTTTTAAACGATTAGAGTTTGTATTCCTGGAACATGAAAAAAAAGATTAAAATTCGTTAAATAACAGTTACGTTATAAAATATAATATTATAAATAAAAAATATATATATGTTATTTTTTCTTCTATTTTTTAATATTCTCTCCGAAACAACTTAGCATTTAAATAACACGTAGATAATTTATTTATAATTCGATTACGGATATCTATGCGTGCACGAAGAACTTTAAGGTACGAAAACACATGGATTACATATAGTACACGAAAGTACTCAAATATTTCATATTGGAGAAAATACATTTTTGTTTTCCTTTCATTCCTATTATTACGTTGAAAATGAAACTATAAATTTGCACGAACATCCGTAATCTGCTTGCAACGCATGTATTGAAACAAATTTATCTTTCATCTAATCATCGAATCATACGATTGGTTACGAATGCTATAACAAACGTGAATATTGGAATAACTATAAATATTGAATTAATGACCAATTCTATCGTAATCACCAACGAACGTACATAGAGGAAGTCTGTTTCTGTTCGCCGATCATAGGGAGGAATTGATCAGATTCTTGGAAAATGACGAAGAGACATATCTCGAAGGCGATAAAATCGTTACTGTGGTATATCAGTGGCGGATTTTGCGCACCGGAGCGTACACCCTCTTTTCCTCCTTCTCCGGCTGAGGGTGAGGGATTGGCAGAGAATGTAGACCTCCGTAGCAAACTGTACACCAAGCAGAGAGTATTGATCACGCGATGGTAGCAACGGTAAACTTTAAAGAGGTTGCCTCAGAGATTTCAAATGAAAATTCAATATTCCTGCAACTTTTATTCCGATGGAAAAAATCATCCTCCTTGAGATCTTTTGAAATGTAATTGAGAATGAATGAGCATTGGTTCATTAAACCATTAAGAATCCTGATTTTTGTAATTCCCAAAAGGAAGTATACATATGCAACGTTGAGAAAGAACGAGTCTAAGACTTTTAAAGATAAACATTTGAAACATGACTGTCAGTAAGTCGACATTTCTTTCTGTATTAAGAAATCTGACTTGTGTAGATTATAAAATGAAATATACGTATAGAATGTTAGAAAAAGAAATGAGTCTAAGACTTCGAGGGCTTCTAGTTTTCACGAAAAAGGGTAAAAAATACTTAATCAATAGAGTTTAGAAGATCAATACTTTTAATGTAAAACGTAATGTGGAACTATTTATGAGCCCTCGTTGCGTGGATTTTTTATCCTTCGATAGATTCAAATAAACGGAGTTTTATCGTAATTTACTTCAATTCGAACTAAATTGTCGTAGTAACCTGTAACCCAATGATTCCAGTTCAGAGTTAATATTAAACCACCCCAAGTGCCGAATAAAACACCATTGCCAACAACAGCAATCAATCACAAGCAAAGGGTTCGCATGAATCATGTAGATTTAAATCTGCGCGTGACAAGTAAAGCTATCGTGTGAATAAAATTGACGCAATTTTAGTAACAAAGCTTATTAATTGCTACGAAGTTCTACAAATAGCTGCATATCAATAATTTGTGTTCTTTCCTGTGCCTCTGTTACAACTTATATCCTGTTTAACATATGCAATACTTTTGTGTCCTTGTTAAATCCTAAATTTTCGTTGTCAAATCGAGTAGTACAGTGATCAAAAATAAATACGCAGATGATACGATCAGGCTTCTAACATTTTCAATGGTATTCTAATCGGATGATTTGTTTGACCATTGGGATTACAGGGTTATTCCACCATATGGTGTAGTAATACGTTAAATACATTAAATGATGGCCATATGTACACGATCGTATACGATGATCATATATGGTATAGTAATACATTAATAGAATTAAACAACAGCTACACATGTATACATGATCGTGTAGCTATTTAGCAACAATTTAGACAAGCAAAGAAAATTTGTCCGACATAGTGCATGTATATATGACACATTATACTCAGAGAAGCGAAATTTCTGCACACGATCCTAAATACAATTAATAATAAAAATTACGTTCTTTTATTCATGTCTGAAATTTAAAACACTACGTAGTGGCTGGAATTTGGTAAATAGTAGCTGGAAAACCATGACGGGATCAACGTAATTTCCTTTGATACTAGTTGTTTCGAGGATTAAAACGACAACGGATAAACGAGCAATGAAACGCAAGCGTGAAACGGCGAAAAGTAAACGAGAGTTCTCGTTACATTTGAATTCCATCGATCGAGACTCGCTTTCCTCGAAGCAAAACGGCTTTCACACGCGATGCGTGTGCGACTCGACAGGTGTAGCGAGAATAACAACAACGATCGCGTCGCTTCGCGGTTTACGCATGTTAGGCGCGCTGTTCTCAGGTAAAAACGTGAAATTACCAGGCGTGTGTCACATGTGAAAAAGTCGATCATTTGCGAGATATGTTCGAGTAATAGGCCAACAATAGGCACGTTCGCAAACGAGGTGTATTTTCCCGCCGTATCACGTGCAATTTTGTCTTATGACTCATTGACGTGAAATTGCGAAAATGTTAGACAGTGACGTGCCCGACGTCGAGATCGAAACGAATCTGCTTAGGTGCGATTACATCGATCGCGTTAAACACATTTGCATTCCGGGTCTCGCTATATCCTTACCGTGTCTCCCTTTCTTCTTTTATTGAATATTCGAAACTCTTGCCAGATAACCATTAATTATAGTCTTTAGAACTCCGTTTAATTTAGTCTTTAGAACTCCGTTTATATAAAAGAAATTGTAATAGTGTCTGATTATCTGAATTTCAACTTGAGCTCTTATTATTATCTGAACTACCATCGAGCTTCGATTCACTTAAAGTCTAACAACAAGATATAAACAGTAGGGGCACGCGTTACGTGACACGCTCTCGTGCTCTGTAATTGATACAAGTTTACAATATTATTATGTATTTGACAGCGAATGTTTCATGGAATCCTCCTACGTGAACATGATCTGCCATTAACTGAACGAAACATTATCAGGTAGTGGAGAGAAATAGATGAACTCGTGTTAACTTGTCCCCCGACAGGTTCATACATATCAACTGAGTTCTACTGTACATAAAAATAACTGAACACCTTTGTACAACAATAAAAATCGAATTCTTTACTTTTCTAAATCATTAGCCCAGGTTATTATTATCGATATAGGTATCTTAATCAAAATAATCGAAACATTCTCAAGCCAAGATCATGTACGCAAACATTTTTTAATACGTACACCTATTAATTAATAATGTGTTTTACCAGTTTACGATCAACCGATCGTCGCTAGAAGATATTCGTCTATCGTACAACCTTCTGCGTTCGTATTGGTAAAATAGGATATTTTAAACGAATTGCATATTAGTATCAAGGTCGTTTCAAATGTATCATAATAGACGGAACAGTTGTGTAATCCTACTCCTTGTCATCTTGCTGGAAACACGGTTTCATCGAGCGAGGATATAACTAATGTCGCAAGTTCGTGCTTGATGCGACGATTTAATTTACATCAGTTCGTTGCCACGTAATCTGGTTTTCAGCAATGTTGCGTTACTCATCAATACGTGTGCGTTTCTGCGGCACGTTTAATGTCGATATATTGCAAACTGTTTATGTTCTCGCATCATTGAGGTTTCACAGTGATATAAGCTGGGATGTCGTGTCTACTAATGTTTAAACAATGCGAATGTATTAATTAGGTTGTATTACAAAATCTGCTTCGAATGTAAGCTCGAAATATCAAATATGGTAAGATGAGACGATAATAATCGTCACTTTCATTTCGTCACATTACATCCAGATACTTTGATAAGCAATTTATATTAAAAGTACAACGTGTTTCTATAAACAATTATCTTTTTATCTCTTCGGTTTCTTCTTCTTCCTTTTAATCATCAGATCTTGACTACTTTTTTCTCCTATTATTGTTGTTGCTATTGTCATTATTTAAAGTAGCATGTGATTTATAAATATCAATAGAAAAGTTGGGAAATGTTCAATTAGATTATGTGACAGTTTTTCTGTAGGTTGACTGAAATTGCGTTTAATGAAATTTGAGAAATTGGACAATACCCAAGGAGTATGATTTGAATTTATTTAAGAGTTTATAAGAAAAATTATTCTCATTTTTTTTATCAGTATAGAAACCATTCCCTTTTAAGTAAAAGATATCTTTAGGATCTTTCGATCGAACATAAATGGTATTTAAAAAATTTTAAGACATTTAAAGGTGAGTATCATTAGACATATCATCATTTTCTATGTCACTAGAAACTTTTTAACCATCGCTTTATAAATAGATAATGAGGACACGCCAGCCATCAAATATATAGCTAATTGCAGCTGTCATGCGACACTTTGCAGATGTTTAAACAGTAATATTTATTAGTTTTCTATGGAAACAAATGCAATTGCTCGTGACCTCATCCCTTTATTGTCACAGGTAGATAATACGATGCATTTTTAGCACTAAAATAATACAATGTATCAGTTATCAGATTTATTGCTCTCTATCAATATTTCCTTCCTTAAAAGATTATAGCTCGTACACAATAAAATATAAATCGTAACTTTATTCATGAAAGAAAAATCGAAAGAATATTGAATTTTTCTTTCAAACGATTGATATTCTTAACGAATTAATTAATTATGCTGTAATATCTATAACTATATTATGCATAGATTATTATATATTTGTATAAATTACAATATAATATAACATAATACTTGCATGGCGAATTAAAAGAATACAAGTTCAGTATAACATAAGCAATTTAGTGATTACATCTGTTAAAAAACTTTAGCAAATTTTAACATCTTATAGTATAAAGGGCATATGACGCAAATGAAATCATAAGTTTGTAATAAAATAGATTAGAAAATAAAAGGTGCAAGGAATATTTCTTTTATATCGAGCGTCCTAATATTTATAATCTGTAGTGTACATTATATATAACAAATCGTTTAAAAAACATACAGTATTTTTCTGTGTAATATAGAATATTTCTTATCTCCAATTATCAAACAATTATCAAAGTGACAAGTTTCATATACCTCGTGTTTTTGCAACTTGACCAAAGGGACTTGACGAAACACGACAATTATGAATTATATTTAGACTACACCCCCATTTTCTTTGCTACAAAAAGACTCTTCTATATTGACTTATATTTAGAGGGAAACATAATCATATATCCATTTCTTTTCTTTTATTACTTTAATTATAATCGCTTACATGTAATATATTTTACATTGTATATTATAGATCGATTGTTCTAATCGATTAAAAGTCAGGAGTTTATAACAAAGAAATTAATATCTTCGACTATAGAGTCCCAAATGCATAAGGAAATCCGTTTCTCCTAGAATTGAAACCAGTAAAATATTTCCACTAGAATGAAACTTCCCCTACTTTTCAACCACTTTTATGAATAATAGTACAAGAACTTCCCTTCGGAACTGGGTTTCTACTACTTTCTGTCTCTCTTCAGCTTCTCCTTAACTTCCTTCTCCGTCTCCCTTTTTCCTATTACGTGGCGCGACTTTTTCCAGGATTCCCATTAATGATGCTTCGTCTTTTAATGATCGAACAACAGGAAAAAAGAAGTCTATCGGTCAGTTTATTCCATTCTAACCTCTTGCAACGGGACGTCATACGTATATGACACATTACACCCATACCACCGCGTGTGCGTATGCAAAAGATTAATCACGTGATTCCTTGTAGACAGGATGCTGGTGGTCGCTTTTGAAACCACAAAAGCGCATCGACTTACTGCCAGTCGGTTCATTCTTCGAGTGTCTTTCGCGTGGCACGTGTTTTAACAGCGACGCTAGTATCGGTTCTACTAATCGTATGATCTTTGACAATTACAGAGTTCAATATTTCTCCTATTATCGAAAAAAGTCTGATAGTTTTATTGTTGCGAAGAAAAAGTCTGATACATTTGTTGTTCTTTAAAGAAATCAGTGGGTTGTAGTCGTTTCGTATTTAATTCTTTGATTGAAGTTGGAACTTGTGCTTGATAAACTGTGAAATATCGTTGTTATTGTTACAAGATAGCAGTGTTGTGGTACGCTATGTTGTCGATCTCTAATTGTCAGTTATGTATTTATCAGTCGTAAACGTTCTATGGCGGGAATTTAGTAAAATTACCTGATATTTTGTTTAGTGTATTGTTAAATTTATAGCCTTCTTTGTTATGTAAATCTGTTTTGTGTTTCGGAGTTTTCGATGAAGAATCTTTAACCCCAGTTTCGATAGTTACACGTAACATTGTACATAAGCACGGAAGAAGCATTTATACACGGAAATGAAATAAATGAATTTAACGAAAATTTGACACAGAAGGGTAACTAAGCATTAATATAGACTATCTCTATTTGTTTTTCCACGTCTATCTTATGTTTAAGAGTTTTTGGTACACAAAGAAACGCCAATTATAAATTTTGAGCAATTATGTATGAATAAAGAAGAAACGTTCACACGTATAAACTAAATAACCGAAGTTAGTAATAAACTTAACAAAAACTGAGAATTAAGGTTAAATATATTTCCTTATATTGCCTTGTTATATAAATATTTTTCATATTCGAGATTTTTTGGTACATAAAGAACGACTAATACAAATATTGGGTAATCGTGCATGAACAAAGTAATTGTTTATGTATGTAAATTAAATAAATGAGTTTAGTAAAGACCTAGACAGAAGTTGACTATTAATAATTGAAGCTTGTCTTTGAAAAACATAAAACAAAAGACTTTTTTCGATTTCCATTTTGAGATATATGTATGATTAATTTTAGCTGCAGCTGAAGCTTTGAAAAATCCCCTATTTCTAAGACATTTTCTCGTTGGGGTCAAATTTAAACTACGTTCGCGAGTTATTAATGATATATGGACCGTTATCGTGTCGCGACTTGATGACATCGGAACTTCTCGACTGTTTCGCGTGTAGTGTGCTGTGGTTTGTCAGCGAATGGATCGTTTCCCTTACGTTCGCGTTCTACAGGAATCACGTAAAAAGAATCGATGCTGATCCGATAAACATGCGATTATTTGGATTTGGGAATAAACAATCGAACGAAGAAGCGAATGGAGAAGGTGAGGATGGAGTCCAAGAAATTATAGAAATTAAGAATCAGGGTTGAAGAAATTTCGTTTGGTTTTCGGATAATTATATAATAATTATGTAATAAATTTATATATGCAACATCTAAATAAAGATTATGGAGGTGTTACACAGTATAGAAAATATGTTTTGCACTTTGTAATACCATGTGTTGTATATTTACGATGATAATAGTTATGGCAACAAATTTTGTATAGACAAAGTATGAAGAAACTGAGGAAAAAATATTATAATTTTCTTTAAATTTTGTTCAAACGTTGATAAATGTATACTGTTTATTTAATTTTCTATCATTTCATTAAAGATATTTAATTCTAATTCGTGTTAGCAATTTATGCCTGATTTATAAATTAATTTCTGAACAATTTATAGCCTGTAAAGTAACTTGTGGAGAAAAATTTAATATTCGAACATTTGATGTACATGTTTTGAATAACAATTTGAATACTTTATACAATTTATAAATTATAGCTTAAAATTCTATATTATATTTTGGAAATTCCAATATAAAATGAATATTAAAGACAATGATATCTGATCTAACGTTCTCTAGAAACGCTAAAGTACTTAATTTTTACCATCGTTACTATCACTAATTTCTTCCTATATATACAAATCTAATATAATTAACTTTTAATACACTTTTTTTATAAATCGACTTTCTTGATCATAGCTGTGAAACGTTAACCGTAAAACATATTAAAGAGATGACAATAACGTAGGCACAATCTTTTCGAAACAGCACCATGTTAACAATTCGTAACAATTTTAGGATAGCGGAATGTATAAACTGAATAATAACTCTGCCCTTTTGTGAAAATATAATTATACACCTAAATGTAACAAGCATATAAGTCTTCCGCGAGTCAGAGAACAAAAAAGACATTATTCCATCAGGTAGTGAATATCCTGGTTCGTCTAATCCGATATTAGGGACCTTGGAAAAAGACATGGTTTCTTCAAGGATTTACCGATACACTGCAATCCTATTAACAAATGGTTCTCGCACATTTTGCCATTGTAAACCCTCAGCCTTCTCATACGACGATTCAATTCACGATGTGTTTTCAACGATGTTATGAATGTACAGCCTTTATCGTTTCTTGAATGTACCACTTTATGGTAGTTATCAAAGTACGCTACTTATCGTCGTTAGATGAATTCTTCGTTTAATTACTAGAACATGTTTTCTTCGTGAATCTCTAATTCATACGTTTCTTTAGTTCATTTATATCTATCCAGAACGATAATTTCTAACTTTATATATTCTGTATCTTAATGTCTGAATCAAATATCTGTTGTATATTTATAGTTCATCTGTATTTAATCCAAGGTTGTATAATTAGATCGAATACATAGGGCGAATGTTTGCTGTATATTTGATATTTAGATCTAATACTTGCACTGTATGTGAAATTTTGCGCCGCTACCGCGACATTGATAACGTGGAAATTTTTATTTGATTTCGCTTTTACGTTATTCTTGCGTTATATTTTATATTTACATTCTAAAGATCCAAAGATATTCAATATCCTCATAAAGATATGTAGAATCTCTGTAATTATAAAACTTATCTTATGTACAGTGTGTTCCAATCTTTTTCCGGTCAAGCATTGTCAGTATATTCTGTAGGTAAAGATAGAAAAGAGTATCGTACGAACATACGTCACCGACTATTACATTTTACAGTCTATATTTACTATAGAAGTAGAAAACAGAGTATACAGCAATCATCACTCAGAAAAATAAAAAAAGAAACTTAAAATCTAGAATCATTAAGAAATTCTAACAGAGAGACGATATATGAAATGCACGATAAGGAACACGCGTTATTGCACACATATTATTATAAGAATAAAGTATGAATAAATCAGAAATATTTACGTCTAGTAGTAATCATCGAAGGTATCGTAATACTTTTATGACTTCAATCAACGAGTATTGGACGAGGACTTAATGTAACATAGAGAACTTAATGCTACAAAGAGTAATAAATTCAATTTTTTGCCGCTGCCAATCTCGTATTGACAGGAATAGAAAACATTTTTATTTATAGAAGTATTAATTATAGAAGTATCATGCAAAAGTATTGTGTTAAATATACCTCTGATTACTATTAGATATAAATATTCCTGATCTATTTATACTTTGTACCGTAGTAACGCAGGTTCGTTTCCGCTCATTTCGCCGCTTTTTGTTATAACTCTTTAACAATGCCTTCAATGACATACATTTATATGATATTTTTTCCTTATCTCGATCTATAGAATATAGTGACAACGATTGGTCGAAAAATTTGAGACACCATACATATAAAAAGATTAGCTAAAGTTTGCAATGTTTTTATGCAATATTTTTTTCTTTACAACGCGTGTTAATTTAATTTCACAAAATTTCATCTGGAAAGTGCGTTGAAATTGCCAGTCGATCGCAATCGATAGAAGTTTTCGGTCTGCGAAGGAATAATATTTGCTCTATATTGAATATTTCGATTGAATAATATTTATTCGCTTTATACGACGCTTTTGAAGATATATTACACAAAGGATAATATAATTTATTAATTTGCTTTATTTCGTTTATATTCAAAGTCTCGTTCCATTATCTTTCTTGCTCCAAGGCGTCTCGAACGTTGTTATCCAATTGTCTTATTTCGTTAAATTTAGAATTCTCTTAGGCACGCGAGATTTTCTACGCGTTGTTCCTAAAGGACCAAACAAAGTCTGTATGTCATTGATTTTCTCTCATTATCGACTATCTTCGACTAGTTTAAACTTTGGTCTTCGTCAATACGGTCAAGGAAATACGAAACAGATAATTCCGCTTCACCCTGTCGTAAGTCACGCTCTCGTTACATGTCCCAGCTCTTACCCTCTTCACATTCTTCTTTGACAGCTAATGCTCGTCCATTGTTTCGAAAGAATCCAATAATATGTTACATATTCTTCTCCGAGCAGTATGACGCGACTTGGGTACAAGAAAATAACTACAATGCGATCGAAGAGTTTCTCTTGCGTTGTTTTCTGTAACGTATAATTAAAATTATAGTTTTTCATGTATGTAACTACATTTTACGTAGTCCATACGGTGTAAATAACGTTGTATTGATTACTTAATTATGTTGTTTCAACCGATGAAATACATATATATAGTATTAAGAAAGAAATTAATTTCTTTTAAATTACATTAGAATAAATTAAATTAGATTCGAAAACTTGTTGAGCACAAGTTGCTCAGAAGACGATGGCGTTATAAACGGTATCTTTTATAAACAAACTCGTGGAAGTTTATTCAGTCATTTGTCGTTTGAGAAATTTTATTAGGATAATCAGATGATTGATAATTTGTTAAATTTACTTGTAAAATTCCTTTCGTTAATCTTGCACTTTTCTGTTCTTCTGTCGATTATATGAGACAGTCTATTTGTAAAAACTTACCAGATATGAAATTAATCAACTCTGCTTTTAGACAAAAACGTTTCCCAGAAGGAGTGTACAAAATGATATTTCTACTAAAATAAAGTAACTAAAGAAAACAACAATGGTGCACATATAACTATTACAATATCACGTGAAAACATAACATTATCCTTCACGTCTATTATCAATTGCACCAAAAGATTAATTCATTCTTAATTAATTCTCTAAACACTTACAATTTTCTTTACTGTCTTTATCCTATTGTGTTGGCAAGTAAATAATTGCGGATTTTATCATTACCGCCTAATGACAAAATCCGTAATCACTTAGTTGCCAACCCAATAAGTTACGATATCATGAAACTCATCTTTCATAATTATGGCTATGGATTTTTATACGTTTACGGACAATTTAAACGAACGAACACAATATGCAAAAATATTCAAAGCCCAATCAAAATATTTGAATCTAATCAAATCTACGTAGGTCCCGTTTAAATCTTTTTATAAAAGTATATTAATTTGCATACATATGCGGAAGCTATCCGTAACAAATAAATTCGTATGTGCATGAGTGACGGATACCACGTATAAACTTCCGTTTCTTTTTTCACATTAAAAAAAGAAAGTGACGCGTGTACAACTAAAGCGCGATCCCCAAGTCTTGATGAAAACCATCCTGCGTACGAGACGTTGATTATGGTTTCAAGGCTCTACGAGTCGACCACTCGCACGTTCTTATTTCGATCCGCCTCGCCGTTTTTTTCCATTCATCCTTTTCTTCGTTTCTTACTTACATTTTTCGCTTTCGTGCGATACTGTCATCGCGTTCGGCTTTTACCATCGACGCCAGTAGAGCATGACGAATGAGCACAGACAAAAAAGCGATCCCGAAAGCTGCGTGACACTCGAGATCATAGTATAATTCATTGTTAGGTTCCACTTTTTCGCGTTGATACACTGGAACGTCCGGAACCAATGAACAGCTTGGAATTTTTATTATTTCGTCCCACTCTTCGGCGAGAATTATGTTTCTAGAACTAAATACCTGTCGTTAGGTTTTTTCCCCTTCAAGTACTTTCTAACCTTCTGTAAGCGCACCTTTCGAGTTAAAGATACGTCGTTTTTCTTTCGTTAAGCGTAAGAGGAAAATGTTGACCCCAAACTTTACAATTTTTTTTTTAGTGATTACTTGATGTTGCTGCGAGCTTTAAATTTGTATATCTAAATCGAGTTCTTGTTTTAACAAACAAGAGGGCGTATAATATTCTTACAAGATGCGTAGCAAATAATTAAATAGCAGTAAGAATCATTTTATTTTTCCCGCAAACTTCAGTTTATTAAAGGTAGAAGATACGAGTCGAGTGTGGCTCAAAGAACGCTGGAGGGTTAAATAAAGCTTAGCTTTTCACTGCCGTAACACTGTATCAGATGCAAAAGTATGGGAACATTATACGTACAGAAGTTTGTATTTACTGATTCTTGCTGAAGAATCGAAGTTAAACTTGAAATTGAAATTAAGCTTTGTTATAAGCGCGACGCGTCTTTGTCGTGTAATAATTATCGATATTAGGATTGAATAGTAATAGGAGTTGACGACGATTAGACAAAATTAGAATGTATTTGCGATGGTTAAATTCTGCAGTGTTATGTGGGTCATAGATTGCCTCTGGACCTAAGGAAAGGGAATTATATGCGGGCGAAAATCAGTTAAAGCCCTTCGAGTACTTTTGATCTAATTGATTCAATTTTAAATAGCAAAGTCGACCTATTCTCCTCTTTAAAAAGATTATATATCGAAAATTCCCACGTTTGATTTCATTATCCTTCTTTTAGTACAAACTCTTTAATAAAAGATTTGCTTCTGGAAGTTTTGTTTTTTCCTTTTTTTTTTAGTAAAGATGCGCCCTTTTTAGACTGAAGTCCAAATTTAAGTTTTATTACTTTGTACCTCGAACTTACTCGATATTCAGTGTAACTGTTTTAACGAAAATATAAAATTAATTTAGAAATCTAATATAAATGATAGGACTTTAATCAATGCAAAACATTTTGTTGTAATATTTTTCGTTCCTAATATTGCTATTAATATCAGCATTTATTATTAACATTATTGCTATTTCATTACAATTTTTCTTTCTTTAAGCTCAAAAAATATCTCATTATAGATATTGTATTACTCTTTCTTGTATTTCTTATTTCCTATCTCTTCTAAACATCGTTAATGTTTAGATCGAAATTTTCCAACTATAATGACATTAAACTAAAATAACACGTCAATTTCAGTGGATACAAGAAATTCTTCAATAACATTACATCACTAAAAGATTATTTCATCTCATTCTACTCCTTATTACGATAAATTTCAAGATAATATCGAAGATTCACCTCTTATTGTTCCACATGATGTTACGTAAGTAAATAGACTATTACTCTAACTATTCTTCGTCGGATTTATCGTTCGTTGTCGCTAATTTTCTCTGTAAACTTGTAAATATGTGCCGCGACCATGATTGACATTGGCATTTTGTTTAAAAGCTATGTATCTACGTACTGTCGTCGTTACTTTTCTATTCTTACTTTTTGCCAAACATTAGAAACAAAAAACTATGTTGTAACGCACAATTACCGATAATGTTGTTCGATGAAAATAAGTAAAAGATATTACAAACAAATAATAAGAAGATATTTAATTGCAAATTATGTTTGAAACAAAATTCACATTTTTCCCACAGTATCGATATCTGTGTAAATATTAATATGTAAATTTTAACGAAGGTAAAATCGAATTCCATTTTAAAAATGAAGTTTTTACAAAACGTTTGATATCCTGATTAGCGTAAATGCGAAGAAGGCTTATTGAACGATCTTTTGATCTGAAAACCAGGCCAGCATTCAAGGAAACTGTGGCAATTGTAGCTATAAAAATTGCGACATGCTTCTTTTTCTCTTTGTAACTGAACGGTCATTGACAGAACGGCGGAGGAAGAGTAAATAGGCGACAAAAATTTGAAATAAAAATCCAACATGATGTCCATTTTCCTCTTTTTAGTATCTTTTAATATGTTCAATATCTTTTTAATATCTCCATTTGCTAAATTTACTTGGAATAAAATATGCAATATACAATATTTATGAATATTATAGCATTCATTTCTAATATTTAATGCTACTAGAAATATTCTTTTCATAAGTTTTACATATTTTATATAACAAGAAATAATTTGTCAGAAATATTAAAAGCTCATGGGTATTCTATTCAAAATTATATTTTATTGCATGATCAAGAAGAAAATATGTTAATTTTTCTAACATGACGTATGGCTCTTATTCGTTTGATATCTGAATCGTGTAATATGCCTTTCTAGAAATTTATACAAGAAATTTTATAGATGATGATTTTATAGATGATATCACGTCTATTACATATTTCTTTTTATCAGAGATACGTAGATATAAATTTTTGATTTCATATGACTAAACATCATATGACATTTCTTTTGTTAGCTCATGATGCTTCTAAAACATTCCTAAAGTAAGAAACAAGCCTTTTTTCGAGTCATAAAATCAGCAACTTTCGCATCCAAATAACAATCGTCAGGATTCGCACGTTTCAGGTTGTTTTCTTCTTTCAGAGTCCAATTATCCCATCTACTTTTTACCATTTTTTCTGCCATTCTGTTCACCATACGAGATGTTGCAACGTATGTATTTATCATACAAATTCACGCACCACTTTTTGTCATTTACTGTGATAGGTTGCTCGACGAGAGTATAGGACACGTAATAACGAGAGACAATATGTATATTGTATACCGCAGACTTCGAGGCCACATTCATTGCATACGCCTACGAAGAGAAATGTCGAAATATTTCGTATAAAACACCACATTAATTACATTTACGGTTCTGCTTTTTCTCTTCGGATTCATAATTAGCCAGCATGAATTTCAGGTTTGATTATTCTTCCTTTCTTCACTGGTATCTAGGGGAAAAAAGAAGATATACAAACATGTGTATGTAAGAAAGAAATATTAATAATAAGAAAAATTGTTTCCTTATGCTGATATAAAGATTTATTAAACGAGTAAACTTTTCAAAATATTTTTCTATACTTAGGAAATTTATTATTTAGAATTATCTCATTAAATGAATTCTTTTATCAAAGAATTATCGAGTATTTTACAAGCTGCTTCCTTCTATATTTTCAACTTAAGTATTATTCAATTATTCTTTTCATTATGAGAAGTGATAAGTTTACATTTGTTCTTAATTGAGCAAATACTATCAGCGGAGTCTCAGTCGCTATTATTGACTGTTATATCTATTATTGACTGATCATTCGAGTGACGATACTACAACGGTAGATGTATAAACAATATTATGAAAATAAATTTCATGATTATTGAAACTGTATACGTTTATTTCGGACAGTCTCTTTCTAATAGAAAATGTTGAATACCATATTCAAAAGCTTTTAATTCCAAATAAATTTTATCTCCTTTTTTTGTTTTGTATATTACTAAATAAAATAAGTGGGAAAGTTGTGAAATACATATAAATCATAACAGGAAAGATTCAATGTCGTTCAATTTAATCTAATAAAATATATTAAGCAGATATATTGGAATAAATTAAATGTAATTTTTAAATAGTTCACAACTTCTTCTCCAAAATTGAATTCGTTTATTCTTTGATTAAAGCTAACACGAATTAAATGATACGACCGATTAATGCTCGCGCGCATAATATCGCAAGTAATTATATTATCGACGAGTCAACATCAATGAAGTGGTGGAATCGATAGTCGCAGAAGGTGATACATACGACCGGTATAAAAATGGATTACGTCTTTGAAAACGCAGACAGTGCTCATTATTATTCACAATATATGCTGATCGACATGCGTGAATCTAGTTAATGCAACCGTGAGAAATTAATACGTGCATCGGATTAGAAACATGAACTGAGATTTTTTCTTTTTACACCCGTCTCTAACACTTACTCGATGCTATATCATCTGACGCATAGTTTGAAACGATTAGAAAATAGTGAATTTATCATTTATAAAAATTATAATTTATCAGATATATTACATATATTCGTAGAGTTACAATTATAGGAAAGTATAACTATAGAAAACGAATGTTTTATATTTGGAAAGTTTTTCAACTTTCGTATTATATTACTTATTTCCAATATTATTTATAACTATTATAATTATATTATTTACTCAGTATATCAAATCATACACGAGCTTATAACTCATAAATATTATGATTATAAAATACTATAATTTTTTTTAATATTTCATATGGATACTGTTATGTAAATAATGTAAGTGAGAATCGAAAAACAAAATGTTCATTTTATATAATTTTGCCACGTTATTTTCAATACAATTAACTTTTGCACTACATTCGTGTATCTTATGGTAATGTAGACGCGTATGAAACAAAGAAATTAATCTCAATTGAATTAAAAGGTCGCGTTGGAGCTCGTTTAGCTTAATTATCCGTTTACACATGGATCGTGTTAAATTCAACAGCGTTGTGGCGCAAAATTTTATTCAACAAATTCACCACGTGTACATCGGTTGCAGCGGAACGTGTATACATAATCTGATACAAGTAGTTTCTATCCAATCCGTATACATACTTATTTCTTCTTCCATTGTTTAAATTCTTTTTAGAGTCATATTTTTTAATCGATAAACACGTCTAGAATTATTCATAAATATATCGTTCTATGTAATTTATATCAAGTAGACAAATAAATAAATTATTTCTTCGGATATATTTTGAAATTACAGAAAGAAGAGAAAATAATAATAAAATTTTTAGCAACATAATTTCTTTATTTTAGAAAAAAGTAACATAATTTTGTTTTAATTCAAAAAGAAACACGCTATCGTAGCCGTGTGTTTATGCTCTCGAATTAAGATTAGCCTGAACAATTTAAGGGTTCATTGGCGCCTGGATTCTCAAGGTTAGGCTTACCGCCATGTGAATGATATTTTTGGGGCAAGACAGATTTTTACTAAAATTATTTGACCCCGGTGGCCAACGTCCCTCTGGGTTCTTGCCTCTGCCAGCTCTAATTTTAACGGAACCGTGATTCACAAGCAACGAAGAATTTTACAAGTGTTCGCACACTATCCGAATTCTTCGTGAATGTCTCGTGTCTCGAGCTTCTTTATCTGTCATCACTATGATCATTACGAAGAAAAATTTACGTGACAATGACATTGAAATGATCAAAGATTTTTTTCAAGCCACGGAGAATGGTAATTTTCTTCAATACATAACAAATCTAACTATCTTTTAATTGCAATCGAAATGTGAATTTCTATATTTTATTTTTAATAAGTTTCCTTCCTTTATGAATTAATAAGAAAAATAAATACTAATATCAATATCACTCTGACTTATCGATTGTATTTAATAATTTTGATTATAATTAAGCAAAATAGTATTTTATTCAAATAAAAATCAAAATCGTAAAGAGTCATTTCGTAGATAAATTAGTATCGTCCTCCAAGTTTCATTCTACCTGTATAACTATGGTGTAACCTTGGTCCCGGCCTTCAAAATGAAATTACTCGAGTACGTCTCGGGAATTGCAATCAATTAACGCGTGCTAATTATCCGTTTCAAATGCAAAACTATATTAACACCGCCACAAGATTTCTGTCAATCATGTTTTGTTCGACATACAACAAAAGAAAGAGGAAAAAGAGAGAAGGAAAAATGGAACAGGATGGAACATAAAAGTATAGTGAGACCTCTGACCATGTCAGAATTGAACAATGATCCGATTGTATTTTTGGCAATGTTATTCTTTCTTTTTTAACGAAGTATGTAAAAAGAAACCGATAAAAAATGACATGGAAATATTTCCTGCTGAAAATATTATAATACTGAAATAATATGAACGCGTTATTTTTTAAACCAAACGTTTCACTGTTAAATCATAAATATTTCGCCCAGCACTTTTGCCAGTTGCAAATTCTATTACATTAAAATTGGTATTGTTGGCGGAATCACTTTTTTACGTTTTAATTGATAATTGTAAATAGACGAGTACAACGTTAAATATTGAACAATGTAAAACTTAGATAGTAAATAATTTTTAACTATAATTTGTAAGTAAATTTGTAAATTTATAACTTGTGAGTTCTATGGTAATATAAGTATAGTATAAAACAATGCTGTACGCATCAAATTGCTGACCAAAGCAGTTTTCAATGCTTCGAAGTATCGATAAAGTGTTTCTTTAAGACACAATAAAAATACATTCCACGAGTCTGTTCACGAGATACTTTCTATCAGTGATAGTATCTTAGCTAATGGCAGCTACTTATTCACGAAAAAGAATTCACGAGAAATTTATATAATACAATCAACTCAAAATAATGTTACACAAGTATATAATAAAAAAATAAGATGTATTTGTATTTGGTAAAGATATAAAAATGATTTTTTATTTCAAATGTCCCAATTTTTTGGAATGGCGATCAGTTATCCAGAAGTAACGGAAGATATTCCAGATATATTAAGTAACTTTGCCATTTTGTAACTTTCTTGCTTTTAAAAATATTGAAAAGTAAAACTAGAAATCACATCAACATCATCCGGGAAAATTCAAACTTTTCATTTTCTAATTACTTATAAAAAGATTCCTCAAACTTCACTTCCTTCAAGATCATGAGAACATCTCTTTATGCGGCCACAAATATCGACCAAAATTATTTGCTAAGAACGTAATAGATTTATTTTATGTAATACAATAATCATAAAACTAGTTATCACAATATACGAATAATTATAACAAATATTTACATATCTATATGTCGGAGATGAAAGGACATCGGAGCCTTTCTTTTGGAGTGATTAGGAAAACCCCCAATACCCTAGCCCGGACTTTTATTGTAGCTACCCTTAAGCAATAAAAATTGGAAATAATTGTGAGACGCTAATCCGATTATGTGTACTCAGGGTTTATGACGATGGGCTTGGGCTCGAGGTGATATAATGAGTCGCCGAACGTAGCCGCGGTCACGGGACGGACATGTAACAACAAAGAATTAAAAGTCCGAATCTACTTAGCTTATTACTAGTTACTTTTTATGCAAATTCGTATTTTGACAAGCTTAGTCCTTTGCACTCCTATGTCGAACGTGACTCGACATCAGTTTTTATCTCAGCAGCTCCTTTATCGAGTCCTACCCTTTTTTGTGAAAGAAAACCAAGATTACATCCTGGAAATTGTTTCAAGATACACTTAAAAATTGCAAAATACAATAGTGTAAATAAAACTGGTATTTCAGTGAATTTGTTCCTTCCTTCATTTATTTATATCGTCTTATTTTTTAGTTAAAGTAAATTTCAAATAAAACACTTACGAACGAACTTTACGTAAAGAAATTGAAATAAAATTCAGAGCGCAAAGAGTTAATCGAACAAACGAAACCCAAATAGAAATTTATTTCCTCCATTGAATATTATAAGCGCTATACTTTGAATATCTCGTATAATTTTTGCATATGATGTGCATATCTATGCCTTTCTGCACTTCCAGATTTCCCTCTAAACGCATGAAAATCCATAGTCCAGTTATCTCGCAAGCCAAATAAAATGTTCATAGCAGTAGCATCCTTCCCAACGGTACGAAGCAAACCAATCGGCTTTCTTTTCCCCATTGATGTTCGACGTATCGATAAGACGGTGTCACAGACTCGAGACATTCCACGGTGCCTGAGACCTTTATCCGTTGTTTATAAGTAATTGTCGTTGCAGTCGATAAAACGTAACCGCATACATTTGCATTTTAAAACGAATCCCCCCCCGTAGACTGACTCATTCATTGCAGCCGCACGAGTCTGATCGATCTGTCAGTCGAGCGAGGTTGTTCGCTCTGAAAAGGTTGCCGTATCCACTCTGTTCCGATCGAATCGATTTATCGGTAGAACAAGAAAATAGATCTTAACTTAAAAGAGAAAAATATGACAGTGAAGTTTCCTCGAAGAAAGTTTGCTTGCTAGATCCTTGTATGAAGATGCGTGAAAATATGAATCGTAATCGAATATTGTTTTTATCGTGAAGATATAGGATTTTTGGAATTTCAGAGACTCGTTGCGTTAATTGAGAAATTTCTTTCGTTCGGATGGCATAACACGCGGATAATAGACGATTAGTGGATGGAAGAGTAAAAACAGTGAAAAGTAAGAATTTCATACAGCGTGTGCTTTTTCCGGAGTATCGTTTAAATATGAAAGCAATATGAAGTAAATAGATAAATTGTGTGGTGAAAGTAATATTTTTTATCGAACGATCTCATTATTTAAATACTTGGACGATATTTTTCCTTTTATTGTTATCTCGGGCGATAAATTCCATTGATAAAATTATAAGACAAACGGTAAAGGATAACATAATTTCAGAAAGTAAACAGTGAAGAATATGTCGAGTGTTAATATTTTTTAAGAGTTGCTCCTTACATTCTTAAAAACTGAACCTGACAAAAGAAAACAACTTTGTGAACCGCGTCATCAACATGACAGTCGTATGCAACGATGGTAAGATGCACATTTTTCTGACGCTCGTTTAACGAATGTAACATAGAATTTGTATCTTTGCGTTACTCGGTCATCAAAATTCTATGCTTGTTACATCGATAAATAGCCACCGATTGTTCCTAAGCAACGCTTCTTTTCACGAAGAACTAAAATATAAGAATTGCGGTCAATAGATACGTAGAAAGTTAACATCGTAAACGTATCTTCACTATCGTAAGAAGTTACTTAACTTAGTTTTCACGTTTGTTTTGAACAATACTAAATCGTAATGAATTAATATTAAGAAATTCTGTCGCTAAGCCAATTGGTATAATTATAATGTCTGTTACAGAGAAATTTAACGGCACAAATCTCGTACAGTAGAAATTTCATGTAAGAACATCACCGGTTCATGAATTTATTTTCCACTCCACTTTTATTATAAGAACAGGATGCTCTCCTGACTTCGAGACAAAATATTGCGTCTAAAGAAATAATTTCGTCTAACGTATGAAGAACACACATAAAAGAAATGTTCTGTCAGCTTTCGACAGGCTACTAAATAGGCTAATAACAGGCTAATAACAGGCTACTAAACTCGCAGCATAATGTAACTTTTCTTTACTTAAAATATAACAAATTTCACGTGTCCTTCTTTTTATGCTTTGACAATTCTCATTTTTAGAAGTGTAATATGAAAATCACTTAAGCATTGTTGAGAGCTTGATTTTTCATTTTTATAAGTCATAGCATCTAATTTTCTTCCTCGCTATTTCAATCAGTAATATAAGTACTGTTCATCATCTCAATGAAAAAGAATCAAGAGGTAATCAAACATGAAATGCTATCTACGGCGAACGTTGCCAAACTGTTGTATGGTTTACATACTGCTAGATTTTTTCGCGTTTACATAGCAAAACATCATCGAGCTGCTCGATAAAAGCGTGAAAAAATAAAAATAGCACTCATCGATTCTTGGTCTAGTTCGCGAAATATTTGATATTCGAATAAACGATTCATCGAAGATATCACAAAAATAAATATAACTATTATCTGTTTCTGGTTACGCATCATTGCGACATAAGCCTATCGCATATTATCGTTTTATTGAAATTCGCACCTTGTAGCTTTTGCATTCCGAGTTGTATAAAATTAAGAAGGAAAAACTTGAAAACTCGTAATATTTTGAAATTTCTATGCCAAGGTTTGCTGTTGTAAAATGTTACGTCTATGAATTTATGTTGGAATTCTACTCTAATTGTTATTGTTCAAATACACACTTCGTACTCACGCGTCTTTAAACGCGTAAATAATAGGCAGTAATAATAGAAATACGTAATATCATTTAAAAAAAAAAGTATACCGATGTTGAAATTTCTATGAATGACAATACAACAGAAGATTGTTCGTATTTCCGATAGTTAAAGAAACAATAGCGTGTATAAAATTAAACTGTTTGATATCTAGTTTTATAATATTTAACTGCGCGACACGATATTACAATTATATACTATATAGTATTTATAGTATACTACATAGTATATGTTACATTATTATTATTATTTTATAATGTTGCATAAAAAAATGTTGACCCAAACCGGTAAAGAATAAATAATAAATTTAACGATAAAATTTAATTAAAACGACAAAATATCTATAAAATAAATACTAAAATTACACAATAATTAATGTACATAAATTCTATAACACATTTTCTATTTTCGAAAACAATTGAAAGATTACTATTTTAAAGAACAATGCTGCACGAGTTTAAAAAATGTTACGCAACATTTCCTAACAAAGAATAAAAATTAGTCGAATAAAGTCATATCTTCCTTTGTATTAAAAGAACATCTAAAGACCAATTGTACTTTACTACCGATATAATCTTCGCAACGTAATTCCCTGCTATACTTTCAAATATTTCAAAACAAGGAAATTAGAAATTTTAATTCAGGTTTTGCAACCTGACCCCTGGACTATCGAGTTTCTTGTGTGTTTTGTTGCAGACGACAGCTCACGATGCGTTCGCACCGAGTCTGAAAGGATACGACAAAAGATTCAGGAGGGTGTTAGGACTCGAATCTACTCCAGGATCATAATCCTACCCGTAATCGCGTGGGATTCGTTGAAAGAACTTACGATCCTTCGAAACTCGACGGAAGACATGGCTCAAGTTCCTCTTATAGGGATCGAGGAAAACGGATCGACGGAATCTTCGATTCGTAACATGGTGATTCTTGAGGTAAAAAATAAAAGGAAAAAAAAGAATAAAACGAAAAAGTTCTCCATACCTTTCACGATTTCATGAATTGTGTGTATTGAATGTGATGTATGAATAACGCGTATTCGTATTTTCTATGCTTACGTATCCTTTTATCAACATTTTATCGATCTACCTTTTTAATCGTCTATCAAATAGCGTTTTCATTTGAATTGCATAAAGTGCGGTAACCTCAGTGTAATACCTTTTCCTTATATCGGATTTAAACAGAAAAGAAGACATTTTGTTTGCGCGTGTACGATACTATCCGTTGATGTTTGTTAATCAATAGAAAAAAGGGTATCGAAGAAGTTGATTCGATAACTGTTGCACTAAATGATTTCTATAACGTTATACCTTGTTTAAGATTCTATTTTCTATTCCTTTTAGAAATTACGTTACATTCGAGAAACAGATTACGCGTGGCGTAAGTATTATACTTTTATCTAAAGGATTTTATCTATATTCAAATTGTACAGAATTTCTTATCTAAAAATTTCCTGGGTGTTTAATGTGTATATGCGTGTATAACAACCTGTTCTAATGTTTGAAAACATCTAAAGCCTCATATCGTAAAATTTCGTTCATTTTTCTCGTATTGTAGAATTTTACCATTTGCACCACACTTCCATTGAATCATATACATTACACAATAATTTAAAAAATCTACAATGTCACGATTTCTGCTAAACGCTTAATCTTCTTGTTCTCTGACTTGAATAGAGAATCGAATATGAGACTTCAACACAGAGATTTCACATTTCCTAAATAAAAGATTTATCGTAACCGAAAGATAAAGAACGCTGTTAAGAAAATTATAACAAGCGGCAGAAATCATTACGAAAGAAACGGAATTGGTCAGAAAAATCGAACGCTTATCACTACGTAATAAATATTATGAAATATTATGAAATATTATGAAATATTATGATATTTGGTAGGTAAAACAAATTTCTGTCCAGGTTTCATCTTTTACATTCTATTTGTAAAAATATGAATTTGCATAAATTCTGCTTATCACGCATCTCCTAAATTCATTTCTCTCATTTATGAAACCTGTATTGGTTCGCGTGATCCTGAAACACAATGAGAAAAATTTCTTCTCTTCCTTTTAATGTCTGGTACTGTATGTGTATATTGCATTTAGGTTGGTCGACCCGGAGACACGTGGACCTACTGCGTAGGAAGGCAACGACTTGCCGAGAAGTCGGAATGTTTCCGTGCAATGCTCCTTGGTCCTTTAGCGCCTGCACCAAGCGATCCTCCACCTGTGTTGAGATTACAACACGTGGACAAAAGGGCTTTCGATCATTTACTCAGGTAAACACAGTATCGATAGTTATATTAAAATTGGAAGTTTGTGGAGATACGATTAGTTCGACTATGGTAGAGCTCGTCTAAATTACAATAAATCGGGGATTTGTATTGTAATTCTAGCGGAAAATAGGCTCCCACAGGAATATTTTATAGCTGCTCGATAAAGAGAAAGAATAGACCTGGCGAGGACAAGCGCATCTGAATTTAGGCGAATTAATATTACATAATATACACTGGAGTTTAAACAAGCGTCAGCTGTATTTGATAAATTTGGAAATGCAATATTTCATTTTGTATTGTTTGAAATTCTTCGTGACTTTATAAATGGAATAAAAGAAGAAACACACATAGGAGTAGATAACGAAACTTTATATCATTTCTTTCATAGTATAGTTGTTTTATGTAACTTACAATGGGAAAGGAGGAGGCTAAAGACAAAAGTGGTGATCTTCCACGGAAATCAATCATTATAAAAACATGGTTTGGAGAAGGATAACCTTTACGGCGTTTTAATCAAAATCATAGAAACGTAGTAAGAAGAATTTGATAAATATCTCTCGTCGCTCAACATTTAAACTCTCTTTTATAAATAAAAATAAGAATTCTTTTTATTAGAGAATCGAGTATTTTTAGAAAGAATCGCGATGCCATTATGGCAACGTCTCTGTACACATTGACGATACTTGGTACCATCGCTTACTTTTGGATTCTTATTTTAATTACATTCCCATTGATAGTCCGTTGCAAACGAAGAATGGTCATAGCTCGACGTCCGAGGAAAAGATGTAATAGATGTAAATTTCGAAAAAAATTCTCTTAGAACTTGTCAGATCCAAATTAGCCCAAATCTAAGCGAAAGGTATTTGACAAAATAATTTCTCACCTAACAATGCCTACGATTAATTAGAAATTAGATTCTTATTGGACAAAAGAGGAGGAGTTGGTATAAATCTGAACAAACACGGCTGAAAAATATGGTTAAAATCTGTAATTCAACGATGCAAATCTTCAGGCAACTGTTTTCTTTCACACCAACTCGAAGTACGTTCATCTTTGTGCAGATACCTTCTCGACGAGACGATCAATTTCCATACTGTGACTATGGCTAAATCAACACTTCATGCGGCTCATCAATATCTTTGTCCAGGATTAGTACGATTGATCGTTGAGTTTCTCGAAAGGAGCCTAACCCCGATTTCCGCGCTTGAGATCTACGAAGGCCTCACTCTTTACGCGAACCACATAAGCTGGGATCCCAACTGGTCATCCAACTCACCTACAGCTCCTCCGGCTCCCGGTGATGATGCTGCTGAAATAGGTATTGTCACTAAATTGCCTTTTTAGAATTTGGATAATCCTTAATTAATATTCCTCAGATAACACGCTCGAATCGCATGATAAAAATTACAATGGAAATTCCATGGTGAAAATAACAATTGGCATAACACGATAAAAATTCAAGCTATCTTTAAATTTTTAATTCTGAATCGTATGGAAATTTCTACGATTGTTAAATAATGCTTTAGTCAATATTTTATTATTCTATCCATCATTCTACGTTAATAATTGTTTAAATAACTAGAGCAACCAATTAAACCATCAACTTTTAACGCTGAAATTCGTCATATTTTTTAATAGTTTGGTGACCGTAATACGTATGTTGGGAATTTGTAAAAAGGCGACAAATCTTTCAAACAATGGTTCCACGAATAAAACTTTCAATGCCATCAAGTATATTGCTAAACGAGTGGCATTAGCGCCACTAATTCAATTAACCATGAAGCCACATTACTAAAACACCGACTAACGTAACTAAAAAACCGACCTATCACACTCATAAAGTAAACACTACCGCTATTGCCACTCCTTGTAATCAACTTATCTCAAAAAATTCCACAAACGCCAATTCATCCTAAAAAATATTGCGCATAACACTAATTCACCACAGAACATAATTCCAAAAAACATTAGTAAATTCTCAAGTTGTCCATAGAGAGCATACTATTTAACCAATTCTAACATCTACTAATTTCTCCTACCATTTCTCCTTCCTCCAGGATTAGAACCTTGATAACTAAAACCTCGTTGAAATCTTAGCCGCAGTCTGTACGCGACTTCTTCTTGCTTGTTTGGACGTGATCGACTCGCATCCGGAGACGGTTTTCTGCCAGGAATACTTCCAACAGTTGAGCTCTACTGAAGTGAAAGAATTGGTGTCCCGAGACACCCTGAGGTTGACCAAAGAATCGGTACTGTTCGAAGCTTTAGACAGATGGGCCATGTTCGAGTGTAGAAGAAACGGAGTCAAACCAACCGCTAGCAATAAGAGAGCCGCACTCTCGGACGATGTTTGGTATAGCGTCCGATATCTTCTTATGACTGACAGAGAGTTCATCGAGGGCCCTATGGCGAGCGGAATCTTTTTTAGCGAAGAGTCGGCTTATATCGTTGCCAGGATTTTGGGACATACGGTAAAACACGAGGAAGAGAAGGTACATTCACACTTTTTGGCTCTAAACTAGTATATATCATTGGATCAAATTATATATAATTGTTTGGGTTACATTAGCATTCATTTTCATGTGATAACAATTTTTGATCAAAGTAGTTTTGGGAAAAGATGTTTTGAGTTTTTGGGGGATAGAGATAAGGTCATACATATGTAATTATTTATTTTCACCATATTTAGATACTTAGAAATTAATTATTCTAGTCCAAACTGTTTTTGACTACCTGGGATCCGATAATATCTCTTAAGAAAATTAATTATTTTTTCTCCCCCTTCCTTTCTAAATTTCAAAAATTAACACTTTACTTTTTAATTGTCTGTCTATAGCATGTTTAAGTAAATATTACACATATAAAACAAGATTGCATATTTGAACATTATATATTCTGATCTAGACTGTTTTTGATAATTTATGATCCAACAGTACCTGTTGAGAAGATTAAAATTCTTCTTCCCTTCTTTCCTGCTTTAAATCTCAAAAGTTTCATTTTTGGTGATATACTAAACGATAACTGATTGTACATATTATATCTGGTACTAGAAAGAAATTTTATTGCTATAATATGCAATATGATGTTTAGACAGAGTAGTGAATAAAAAATAATAATTGGGAAATATCTGATTCAAGTAAAATTAATTAGAATTTAAAAAATTGTCAATATTTATACATGTGTAATATATTACTGTATTACTGAAGTTTTATATAGTAGAATTGTTCACGAGCACAATTATATACTGCGATTATCTTAATATCACTTTTATTTTCGAGTATTTCTTAATTTTGTAAAATACTCCTTTTTCCTACACCATCAGTGATACATATCTTATTTCAATTGTAAGCTTTTTTTACAATCATTAAGGATGTAATCTATGTAATAATCATGTTTGATAAGAAGTAATTAATATCTCTTGTCCAAACTTGATAGAACTATTTCTGCTCGTTTTTCCACGTTATACGTGTATATATTGTTAATTTTCCGCGATTGGATAAGAACTATATCGCTCGAGGTGAAAGTGAAACACACCTACTTTATCAGACGTTAGTACTTATCTTGTTGCTGAAAACGATGTCCACGATTATTATCAGACAGTACTCTTTTATCTGACCATGGTTTATTGATTTAACAGTGTCTAAATCCAATTTATACCACATTCATTTAACAAATCATTCATTTTAGTTTTCGGCTATCTTTTGTGTGATATACTTACATCTAAGTGCGGTTTTATGTGAATATTTTCTTATCTCTTTGTGCGATGTTCAACTAAAAGTCGAAGAAGATAAAATAAAGATCTTCGTATATCGTAAAATTTAATAAATACGAAATATTCGATAATAAGTTTCATTTTTGTGCTGTATTAACGTATCACATCGCAAAGTGTAAAATGACGATTAGAAAATATAGGATAAATAACAAACTTGAAGATACGAAACATAATAGCAGATATGAGAGACGTAGAAGAACGGTAAATAGATTTATATTTTCTACATAAATTTATACCATAATTTTCTTGAACAGTTTGGATAATAATAATTAATGCTAGTGATACCCAAATATGATTTCCAATAATTTCTAATAATTTTATCTACAAAGATATGAATTTCAGAATTTATTTGGGTTATATTTATATCACTTCCTATCATCGGATAAAATGATAAACAAACGTAGCGATTATAAAGGAGCGTTCAGACGACCAACATTACATATTGTTAGTATGTTTAAGATTCTCAACATCATTGTATGTAAGAGACTCTCCAGGCGATCAATATATATTGTCAATACAATGTTGAGAACTTTAAATATTGGAAATAGTATCGATAATAATATTGATCATCTGAACGCTACTTTATACAATACTTCACATCATAAAACGTGATGTTTACTTTGAAGCATGTTGGTACATATAATATTCCACCTCAATCAATTTATATGTGGGTAAATAGACACAAAAAGTTTTATTTTCTCTAAAGATACATGCAATTTTACTTTCAATAATAAAAGTGAAATAAAAGCTTCATTAATAAGATCTAAAATGAAGATTCGATTAACTTTCTGTTAAACATGCTGTATAATTTTAATCTATTCTTTGGAATTGGAATTCAATTGAAAAATATATAACAAGTATAGAATTAATTTATAATTAATTATAAATATAATGTTTATAATAATAATAAAAGGTTTATTATATCCTTTGTCCATAGCTCCGAAATTCCGTAACTGGAACATTACCTAAGCTAATCAGTACTCCAAGGATGGGTACGAGAATGTGCGAGGACCAAAGTTACAAAATATCGAAACCAGGGAAAAAAGAATGCCAAGACAATCGGAAGAACAGGAGGAAAGAATGTGCAAATCAGGGACAGAAGACCTGTGCGAGAATCGGTAATTGTCTCGTACGAGTTCTCGCCTGTATTTTCGACTGAATGGCATTGAATACGGGGCCAAGACGAAGAGGAATCGATGACATTGACAGATTCTTGAATCTCTCACCGAAAGCTAATTTCTTTCCTACCGTTTTTCGTATCTTTGCAGCATTACGTGAAACTTTTGCGTTAAAATTTTTCGAAGTTTCAATAGTGTTATGATATGACACTGAGTTATGATACTGATTTAGATACTAAGGATAACAATGTTTTGCGTTTAATCGATATTAACATTCGTCCGCTACATACTGCTGAAAAATATAGTTTATTCTACAGATTTCCTCTCGTTTTCGTGAAGTATCTTTTATTTTATTTTAGTTTCGCAAACAATGGATGCTATACGATGACAAGAAAGCTGAAAGAGGCTGAAATCTAATTATTATACGTTTGTTAATGTCCCTTTCCGCTAGTTTATAGATACTTTCGTATATAACGTTCCTCCTCGCGAAGTGATATTTTCTGAGGATAGAAAACTGGATTTTAAACGATTCAAATATTTCTCAATTTTAAATAATCGTTTTAAAGTTTACATATTTTATTGTCTTCACATTTTTTATAGAGATATTTACTTGTTGTCTAATCACAGTAAATTTTAATTTTGAGAAAATATTGTAATGAATTTTATACATTGGAACATTTTTATTGATTTTTTGTATCTACACTTTCTTATAGAATAATAACAATTATATTATTATTTTATAAACAAGTATTTATAAACCTTTTGGCAAAATTGTAAAAGTAATTGACGTAAAGCAAAGCAAAGAAAGAAACTATCTTAAAACTCCTAGCAATGGTTTAGGCAAGTACCATTTTAAAATCGATCAATTTAAAGAACATTGAAAGGAGATTGATCTTATATATTTTTAAACATCCTTTGTTATCTTTGATACAAAATTTTACGCGCCCTTTATAAATAAGTTCTCTAAAAGTGTTTAAAAAGTATTTGTAATTTTATCATAACGGAGACTAAAAATTTTATACAGGTTGAGCTACTATTTCTGCTATAATTTCTCATTTTTCTTCTACGTTAATTCATATACTGGTATCTTCTAGAATAATAAAAATAGAGGATACCAGACATTTTTCGTACAAATAGTAATCAACCTGTTTAGTATTTTTAGTTTTCCATCGTCGCTATTATCTGTATCCTGTTATACGTTAACGGCTACGTTCGTTGTGTTCATAATTGCTGTTCAGAGTATATAGCGTTCAAATTGTGAGTTAGAGCGTGGAACCATGGCTGGCCCGTGTAAATACGACGTTCAATAACGCAAGCTTCGTTTTTGCAACAATTTTTCTATGCTTTATACCAAATTTTTATAAACAATAACAGCGATGCATTTTTCATGATCGTCATTACCTTTGAAATTATTGACTTCGAGTGAATCATTACGTGGTTCGAAATCAACAACTCTGAATTGTCCCTTTAACAACGAAGAATTTTGAAGCTTAATTAAAGGGGGAAATCAATTTGGAGTTGGTGCGTTTAATATGTCCGGTTCAAATCTAGACAGTTGGTTAATTTCTTTGAATGATATCGATTCTTTTCATTCTAAATATCTTAACTATTTATAAAAAGCTTTAGAGGACTATTATACACTAATAGATAAGTTACAGAGAGCGTTAGATATGTTATGAAATATGGAGAAGAAATGTTACTTTATTGAAAGACACAACACAATGAAGAAGTTCAGAAATATCTAGAGATACTGTTTTTATCTTTCTTTATATATACATATACACATCTTACGTTCACATACCTGAACGCTTAAATAATTTTTCTATTAATTCACTAAATTAATGTTGCAAACCATAACAAGTGACTATTCAACGTATATTTGTCTATTGGTAATTAAGTCAATTAATTTCTTATTGCTATAGTTATACCAAGTGTCTAGATTTAAATTGTATATAATATACCATTGTTAACATCGAATTTTATTAATAAAGGCAATGTCGTGTCGTTATAAAAAACACGAGAAAGATGACATTATTGAAACGATGTTCGTCGTTTTCATAGTAATTGTCATATTCGTTTAACGATTACTACTAGCTAACACCTTTCGCGAGCTAATGTCATAAATGGCCGCTTAGGTATGTTCTATCGTTACCATTATACGTTAGTCATTAAATTTCGTGTTGCTATTTGATCGGTTAAATTTTATTCGCCGCGACTCGTTGTACTCAAATTACGGTAAGATCGAATGTTACTCTAACGAGTGTCGCTGAGTCTATTGTGTGTTAATGATTATTTAGAAATCGATGGAATATTGCAACCTGATTACTTGTTCGGATTGATTGCGTCAAATTGGTTGTAGAAACGAGTAAATTCATTTTCAATCACTATTCGTAGTTGCTTCTTCGAATATACGCATGGTAAATCTTTCAATTTATTTTGTGCGTTTCCAATATAAAGTCTCTGTGAATACCAAACAAGAAGTGTCGAAAGCTGCAAATAAAGCTTGCAAGTGTAATGATAAACTTAGTAAAAATAAAATAAACATAAGAACTTTACTACCACTATATTAGTCCTTTTTTTGTAACAAGTTGAACAACTGTAGAAAGATAAATTTCAAATTGGTTAAAAATATGGAATACGAGAAGATAAAGTTTATGAATTATATAGAGATAAATTAGGAAATTGTTAAGAAAATCTAAATATTAAATGAAAAAGGCACAATATTTTTTAATATTATAGTATATGTAAAATTTAATAAATCATACTTTCTTAATAATGGATACTGAACAACAGCTTAAGTGCAGCTTGATATATGTATAAAATTGCTTACTATAGTGGGGAAATAATGTTAACTTTACTTTTTTCACAAAAGAGATATATACTTTCTTATTTTTTCAATTTTCGATGCTTTACTTCTTTTGTTCTAAATGTAAGAAGTACAAAAATGTAAAATATAATACTTATTAAAGATCATGTTCTATAGCAGTTACACATAGAGTACAAAAAGAAAAATTTATTACAAAGTTGTTAATATTACAAAATAAATTTCGCAAATATTTTATTATTAAATAATTATATCATAATCTCCGTCTCCATTCATACTATATCTTGAATTTTTTAAATAAATATTACTTTGTTTATTGTTCTAAACATTTATATATTCAGTATACGATTTTAAATTCGATACCCATTTTCGAGATATAATGGCGTCGTACATACAACGCAATTTAACTACTCAACATCAATATTGTTATTGCGTTCTTTGAGTGATTAAATATTAGAAATTAATAAAGGGACGATAAACCTATAAGCAAATTGTCGAAGACCTATAAAGATCTTATCGATTTTAAATATTTAAGCAAATAACTGTTGAGTGTTCTAACCTATCTTAGTGTTTAGTGCATCATACATATATCTCATATTCGTGATATCCATGTTTGACGTTTCTATTGAGACAATATAAACCTGTGCAAAAAAAATGCATACAACTGGAGATTTTGTTTTGCACGGTGGTAGTGCAGAATTTGCAAACAGACAAAAATTATTGTTTGATAAATTGTCAGATGCAGAACAAGAATGTAGTAAAAATAAAATGGTCACTGAATCTACAGAATCTACACAGGATATTGACAGCGAATCAAACTATTCTCAAATCCTGAAAGCTGGCCGTAAAAGTCAAACAAGAAGATTTCGTGGTAAAGAAAGTATCTTTAAACGGCCAGAAGGCCCAGCACCACGTGCTATCAGTAGAAACATACCAGACTTTCACAAAAATCCTCATAAGTGGAAGAAATATACTCTGGATGATGTGTCCAATGATGACATGACTGAGGAAAGTAATACAAGGGCTGCATTATCGTTTTTAAAAGAATTGAAGGCAAGAAGATCAGTGGAAAAAATAGAAGAATCAGAGGGAAAGGATGCCGATGAATCTGATTTGGTTAAGAGGTGTCAACCCAAAATAATGTTTAAATCCAAGAAACAAAAAATATCAATGGCAGAAGTTGAATTTAAGAAACCTGAAAGTAACACAAATGAAACAGACAATACACCAGTTATCATTGAAAATGACGATAAGCCAATCTTTAGGAATAGTAAAATTATTATGCCAGAATACGTTGTTGGCCAGAAAAAGAAAAAAAAGAATAATAGAGAAATACATCTTGTGAAAATAGATAGAACGAAACAACTTAAATTAGATCATTTACAAGAACCTGATGAAGAGGAAAATTGAATATATATATATATATATATATATGCATATCTGATATTAATATTGTAAATTTAATTATAGTTTTCAAGTTCTCTGTATAATGTGACCATTTCATATATTTTATCAGTTAATGTATTTTGAATATAGGAGTAATAAACATACTGCACATCTTCTTAGGTATAGAACATTCCATATTTTATAAGGTTTTAATTTTTTTCCTATGTTAACATGTTATGATAATCAGAACAGGCTCCTTATTTTGAAAAGTGGGAACGAAACCGCTCTGATAGGTTCTTCCGGGAACGATGCGATTGCGCACTAACCATCGCGGGTTTTGACTGTTTCCTGTCGACTTTAGTCGTAGGCTATTCAAAAGTCGCTAGTCAATTGCAACTATTTGCGATTTTTACGCGTGTGATGTCGACTAATGCACAAAATACGATCTATTGGACTTTGGTAAGTGATGTAATATATCCTTGAAAGATTACAAGTTCCGTTAAATAACGGTGAATAATTTATGTATACAATTGGAGGGGGAAGAATTCATAACCTGTACATATACTATTCCGTCACCGATTCAAAATGGCGTGTTACCATTGAACGAAAAAACGTAGATAAAATCTTTATTTCATGGTGCTAAATCCGTCGTTCGTGTTTTTATATTTGGTGAATTTAATATTCTTGCTAAGAGAGCAAGAAAGAAAGAGGTTATGACACAGTTCCCGTGTGTGTCGTTCTAGGAAGTCCGTTAGTATATTCATAATCGGGTTGTGGAATTAATAATGCAGGAAATCGTTCTAGCAGCCTTCTCCGTGATATCGAGTCTACTCATAGTATTTGGTCTGGTGCTGCTGGGTAAGAACGATAGGTAGTAACGTTTCGTTATTGCTGTGCCGTATACGGAATGTTTCGAAACATTGTTATTTGGCCTGTCGAATAGTCGTATAGCCTCAAAGTCGAAAGTATAGTAGGAAAGTTTGACTATATACATAATCTTTATCGTCACGTGTATGTGCAATTTCGACGGCTATTCTAGATTTCGAACAGTTAAAATTTTGTTTTGTTTTGTATCTTTCCCCTATAATGTATACTATCGACAAGGTGTTTACTGTAGTTATGTCGTACATTGTTTGTTGTGTGAATTATATTTTCATCATACTATGTATTTATATAGTGTATCCAAATTCGATTTGTGATTTTTATAGGATCTCTTCTTTACATGCATGTTTTCTTTCTTTTTTAGGTTGGTATTTAGTTTGGAAGTTTTTCCTTTCAAGGTTCAGGTTTGTCCGGGAACTATTGGGTGGAATGAGTGAATCCTCTCCTGTAAATGACTTAAAGAATGGTAGATCTCGCATGAAAAAAATTCGCAAAGATTAAGGACACGTTTTTATATTTGAGACAAGAAGATTATTAGAAAGAGAAGGACCATCAAATTAACAAAATTGACCAAAGCAAAATTGTCTTTCATTTATATATCTATAATATTTTAATTTATCAAAATGTCTATAAATATACGCTGTGCTACGACAGATGATTTACTAAATATACAACATTGCAATTTACAATGCTTGCCAGAAAATTATCAAATGAAATATTACTTATACCATGCTCTTTCGTGGCCACAGTTGAGTTACGTGGCAGAAGATGAAAAAGGCAGGATAGTAGGCTATGTCCTTGCTAAAATGGAAGAAGATTGCGAAGATAATCCACATGGACACATTACTAGTTTGGCAGTAAAAAGGTCACATAGAAGACTTGGTATTGCACAAAAGCTTATGAATCAAGCTTCCAGGGCAATGGTTGAATGTTTTGGTGCAAAATATGTTTCTCTACATGTTCGTAGAAGTAATCGGGCAGCGTTGAATTTATACACAAGCAGTTTGCAATTTGAAGTATCAGAAGTTGAACCAAAATATTATGCTGACGGAGAAGATGCTTATGCTATGAAACGCGATCTTAGTAGCTTTTATTTGGAAAAGAATGCAGCAAAAGAAAAAACAAACAAAGATGGTAATACGCACATACATACTGGCAGATGCTGTGATCGTTCATAGTCAAATTGGGATGTTTACCTATAAGTCACAACTGATTCCACGCATCATTAATTCAATACTGTTTGAATTCAAATCAGTATCATACGTACGAATACATATAATATTTTTCATAAATAGATTTCCATGAAAAGTGCACGAAATAATCATGAGTCAAGCATCATGGCTTGAATGTTTGACATATTATCATTATGAAAATTTTGCAAATACTTAGAATATTAGTGTTCATTCGAGCCTTACCTGAGACATGAAATGTTTTATATACCGCTAAAAAAAAGGGGTGTACTTGTTAATAATTATACAGCAGATAGGAGAGAGACAGAACTAATGTATGTTCGATGCGGATTGAGTTAAAAAGTTTGTAATAAATGTATCATTGCGTGTAGTTAATCGATATATTGTGTTACTTAAGACCTACGACTCTTAATATAATAATAAAGACGATAAGCAGAGATGACAATGAAGGTTTTATCACTTTCCACCTGTGTATTCAATTAATCTTTATTGAACCATTGAAACTATAATATACAAGTAACGCGCCAGTATACAAAATTATCACCCAGATTTCACCAAGCAAATTAAGTGCAAGATGATACCAACTTTTTAAAGGAGAACACTTTTTAAATATTTATACTCGTCATTCCATCTTTATATCTGCGTTACGTGAAACGATTTTAATTATCCCTGCTGTTTGTAAATACTTGATGCACTTCCACGAGTATGATTTCATGCTTAAAAATTAATGTTTGACGATTGCACGATTTTTAAATATTTCGTTCCTTTCTTTGTCACTGCTGCGTTGGTACATTATTGTATTTGTGTATACATTGTAATAGGAATAATTATAATATACATATATATGTATATATATATATAAATATACTTATGTACACAGTAAATGTCCTTAAAGTAACATAATTGATTCAGTTCGAAGGACATGCTAATCCAATACGTCGATTAATTTTCCAATTACATAATCGATCGATTATATATATATATAATTTATGTAAGATTAAATTTAACATAACGGTAATCAATGAATCATCAATATTTAATGTTTAACCGAAAGTCTTCGCTGACAAAGACTCCATTGATAAAACCTTCCATAATCTTAAGAACAGTTTCCGATTGTAATATTGTTTAGGTGTAAAGAAAATTCCAGGTACGATGTACGATCAAACGAAATGACGCGAAACGATAAAGGCAATTGTGTAATCTGTGCGTTTCACGTTCTTTTTTTCTGTTCGATGAAAAGAGAAAAAAAAAAGTTCATTTCACTTAATAGTACGTCACGATCAATCGGAATACGATTTTCAATGAGAATGTGACAAGCACCTATTGATATATCGCCTATGTATAAATTCTAAATATACAGTAAACTCTAACTGCCCGAAAAATGCATTTTATCTTACAAAAACGTTCCACCAATAAATTATAATACAAGTCTCGTAAACGAGGTTCATGTTCACGCGATATGCTCCGATTATATAATCTCTAAAAAATAAACTATAAGCTATATCGTGGTGAATACTCCCTAATCGTAAGTGCCGGATGATTGCCTTAATTTCTTTCCTCTTTTTTGACATTTCGATTTCTCGCTCGAACGATCTTCCGTTTTCTTTTTTTCTTTTTTTCAAAAGGAGAAAGACAAAAAGGCTGTGTCTCGAAAGGCGGAAAGTAAATACATGTTTTGAATGATACAATCGATCTTAAAGCTGCGACACAAATGTGCGGTTGTCGGTTACCTTTCGTAATACCTAAGAATGTAGTTTTTCACGATTAATCGGAGAAAATAATTTATACAATTTATTAAATTTAAAAACAAATTCAGCAAAATCAGATATAGACGTTGCTCAGATTTTTCATAAATCTATATTATCTTTTAACAAAAGAAGCAGTCCTGCCGATTATAAAAATTTTATAATCCCTACGCCCTATATGCCTCTAAAACTAATTTCTACGATAAGGGAACGATTCGATTGTTATGAAAATTTTATAATCGGTAGGAGCGTCGTCGGCCGATGATAATCGATAAAATGACCGTGTATAAGGCGTATCGTTTCGTACTGTTTTCAAGTTATTGTTTCTGCATCGCTCCTGTAAAGGGAACACGCTTTGTAATCGAATTAGGTTATTGGAATGATTATAAACAGTCTGCAAATCCGATGCATTTTCTTTTTGTTATCATCAGTGTGCGTTTACGATTGATCGAATAATGCTGCTGGAAGAGCCCGTAAAAAGGCCTGACACGAAAAAGTCGTGACATGGCGGTAAAATGGTATAAAATTCGTTCAAAATTGGCCTCTAAAAAGATAGCGTTCCTTGCGTTCTTCGAATTTGATGTATAAACGTTAATGCCATAAATGTAGCTGTTATAAAGTATTTTCGATTAGAGAAAATCCCTTTCTTGCATCAGTGGCTCTTTCTCGCAGTATATATTAGGTATATATTTGCGTTTGTTTCATTTTCTCAACATTTTTAGTCTCCTTTCATTTCAATCCAATTAATATTTTCGTCGCAGTATAATCTATTGTAAATATGCGTCCAAATGAAAATGTTTCATATTTTAATAGAGTTTTCTCTTCACATGATACACACCTAGGACGACGATTAATACGCTGGCAACGACAACTGCGTATCAAGTTCGAAATGATCCTCGTTTTCAAGCAAACAATACACCAACGTCTCGAGAATTATTTCGAACACGTTCTACACGTCGCTTAATTGATTCCACACCTCTAGCTAATGAACGACACGGTTACATGGTTTCCTAGAAAAGTCTACGTTCTCTATATTCTCGAGTACATTACAAATATACGCTCGTCTCGAAGGAGCTTTTCCCTTACGTTCTATATACCTGTGGCTTTGGCAGTTGCGTATCTCTAAGTAACGATAGGCCTCGAGAATTCTTTATTGCGTTCAAGAGGGAAGAATGTCGTTTCTAGTCGGGCGAAAAAGCAAGTTGGCGTTCCCTCTCTGGTCCAAATTCATTTTCTCGTCGATTAAACGATCAGAAATTCGCGTATCTACGATCTACTTTGCTATCATCCGAGCCAAAAGACGGATTTCTTTTGTTCATAGCTGTTCGTTAAAACAAATCTATCAATCAATAATCATATAATTTTTACCATCATTTATTTAATTTACTTCTCGAATTTCTCTTCATCGTTAAAATCTCTACGTTTGACTGGACGATTAAGCATCGCGATATTCTAACAGGTGAGCCGCTCTTTTCTATTAAATCGGCAGTGAATACACGCTACGACATACATTTTTATTTTGCTTCTTCCAATCGATCCTACTGTCGCATTACGTTTCTAGCGTAGAGAAACTGTTTGATGATCAGGATTGTCGAAAACAATCCAAGGAACTTGATGGAGGCGTCGTGAATTTCACGTAACGTGACTTCGTCCTCGAAAGAAAAATAACAAATAGTTCTCAGCTCGCGTGTATCCAAGATATCTCTTCTTTTTCTCCTTTACCCTCTTTCGTGTCAGAGATTAGGATCTGATCTTTGGATGCTCAAGGCTGTTGCGCAGCGTGAATCATGGCGACCTTCAAGTCCTTGGCCAAGTGAGAGACGTCCACCACGCTGTCGACCATTTCCTGAACGGCGGATACGCTTGGGAAGAATTGTGCCGCCTGTTTTGTCTTCGACACGGTCTGACCCAGAGCCTCGTTTAGAGCGTTCGCGCACTGTAGAACGCGTGTTCTCACGTCGTTCCTCGTCACGTTTCTGTGCACCGTGTCACCGATGTGCACCAGTCTATGAGCACTCAGCACCACGAACTTTCCATGCGCTAGGAACACCTGCTTTTAAAAGATAGAAAACGTTTTTGTTAATTTAATTTTATCACTTGACTTCTTTTCTCGGTCATAACGTTTCTTCATTTTTTAAATCATAGGTTTTCTTTTCCCTTGTCTCGTTTAATATCAATGAATTAGCGAATAGCCTATGTTGGTAAAATATTTATCCTCTTTAAAATATGTAATTATTAAAGAACTCTACTGTATTGTATTCTTTCTACATATAAATAGTAATCAATTAATAGTTAAAAGATAAGACAAGGTAATGAGCTAGATGGAATTGAAATTTCTAAAAGATATGTATGTAGGATCCAACCGGAGCCTACATACCTGTAAACAGACGTGTAACATATTTTTATCCGCTGTTTCATCGCTATTTATTTTCTCGTACTCCCTTGAACCTAACTTCCTCTTTTATCGTTCATCGATTTCAAATTGAAATATACCCTCGATTAAAACTACAATACTTTATAGTAGAAAGAAATTCTACTTTCCCCACTACAAAAATTCTTCGAATTAAGCATCCTTTTATTTGATCATACTCTTAAATCTGACTTTTCATTTCGTTATTCCCAATTAATCCCGCTTTATCTTGTAAAATGGAACTTTTCAACGCTCCTACCTCTCCACAATCTCTGTCTTCGAATTTTAAATTCTAACTTGAGATACCCTTGATCAAAATACTCCCAATACTGTAAAGCCATCTGAATAATAATACTCCTCCACGAGGCCTTATTTTTCCATGGCATATTTTCTTGGCTCATGGTTCATCCGAAGGACAATGGCCATTTAGATTTCCAGGTTTACGGTACTCGCCTTTGGTGGTTGGTTATGCTCGACTGTCTGCATGAAGGCGTCAATGGCGTGAGTCAGGTGATTGCCATGTGTGATCACCTGGGCGGCATAGAAAGCCAGCAATTGTTTGTCGTTGGGATCCATGGGTGTCGGTGTCGTGGGTGGCATTTGAATCGTGGCATTGTCCGACTCGGACACCAGGAGATCGTAATTACTACGTAGTTCCTGTGGCAGCGTTGCCCTCACTTCCTCGCGTTGCTTCGCGACTACCTCCCTCGAGTCAAGATTTACGTAATCGTAATCCTCGCCGGCGCCGCTGTTGTTGCTGCTACCGGTTGAAATGATCGACGACCGTTTGAAGAGCAGGGTCGAGTTGCCCTGTTTTAGACAAATTTGACAGGTTCGATTATTTTAAGCAATTCGATTATGAGTTCGGTTTGTTTAGGGACGAGAAACGATGATAAGACTGTACGTGTGATTTAAAAGTAGTTGGAATTATCTTGTGCGATGAAACGTAGGAAAAATGTCATTCCTTCAGATTTAGAATCAAGTTACAAGCGTTACTTTCTCCGCGATATTTTTCATGACTTAGCAAAATATAATAAATATTGTAATAACAATATAAGACGCTATATTATGAAAAATATCAATGGACCGTCACACACCACTATGATGCTCAGTCTTCACCATATTTTCCTCGATGGTACTAAAGTTCTTGAATATTCATACGCGTCTATGAAAAGATGAGAACGGTGTCGGCGTATCGTACGATTAAAAACAAGAGAAAGATGTTACATAAACAGAGTTCGTAAATGCCTTGTAAGAAAAATATGCAAATCATAAACGACTGGTTTCTCGTTTGATTCTACATGGAAACGATGTGAATTTTGTATTCGCTGGAACGGACGACGCTTCGAACAAGAACCTCGGTAAACATGACCAATCGATCGAACGACGATCCAGTCATTCATATTTTCGCTATTCTTGTTAGAAGTTTGTAATAAAGCATTTACAACCCTCTCTTTATACAACATCATTTTCTTATTTTCAATCATACAATATACACCGACATCGTTTGTCGAGACAAAACGGAAACGCTCTGTATGCGACTTATCGAGCCAATTAAACGCTCAAATGGCTAATCCTGCGTGCTTTTTCGCGTCGCGAGTGCCTTCTTTTTTCCCGGTTCCACCAATCAGAGAGATCGTAATTTCGTTTCTACTCGATGCTCACCTGAATGAAACTGGCCACCTGACGAACGTCTTCCGTGAGTGCCTGAGCGCACGCGATCAGCTGATCGAGTGGATCCGGTTGCACCGGCGGCAACAGGGAGGAAGGTGGCCCGTTTGTAGGTGTCGGGGTATCACCACCCCCGCGACACAGTTTACCCGCGTCCCATTCCATCGCGTCCAGTTCGGACGCGGCTTCCTGCACGAGCTTGTCAGAGTCGCGGAGAGCCTTGACCAGGGGTCGTAGCTTCGAGGCCAACCCTTTGTCCGGTGCTTTGCCCGCATTCCCCAGCGTGCCTGCGCAAGAATACAAAAATTATGTGTAGAGAAATCACGGCAAGTCTCTTGGGAAGATCCTTTCCGGCGTGGCTTCGTTGATTCGACGCGTACCAATTGTTCCACGTCGACAGCCACTCCGCCTCGAGATTCGCTCCGCTCTTCGTGAAACTAATTCGAGCATGGGGAGAGGAATTTTCTGTCGTCGTCGATGCGTGCATCGTGGATTTGCGGCGGTCGATGGGTTTGCAAGCGTAATTAGAAATGGGGAGCGTTTTCTTTTTGATGGATGTTGATGGTAATTGCGATTGTTGCGTGGGCGATGATGATGTTGAGACGACGTTAAGATTGCAGACTGGTACTACAATAGTTGTACATAATGTGATTTATTACTTGAAAGTAGGTCGAACCTACTATTTTAGAACTGAAGACTATCGAAGTGTTATCACTTCCTACGTCGTACGTGTTTGTTTTCAATCGATTAAAAATATCCTGTCAACCTGCGCAGTCTCAAACGTTTAAACATACCTTAAACAATTGACAAACTCTAGATAGAATGTTTCAACTATTCGCTTCGTGTGTTTCATATATTTTGTATACTTTGTGTATTTCTTCAAAGGTACATGCATTTCATATCCGTATTTTATGTCCATTATACCGGAGACTGTATTGTTCGAACCATTTGTTGATCTAATTTACTAAACCATTGAGTTAAAAAAATGTTAATAGAAAGTTGAAATTAATAGAAGTACAATTCTCCTATTCTTCCTTAGATTCTGATAATAATATGAAAATTCAAAATTGATACGTTTATATACAATGGAACGCACGTAATGAAAAGAAACTCCTCTGAGAAACTTAAATGAATGAATGGATCTGATTAAGAATGAAAACAACGACTAGATATTCCTCTTCTCCAATCGTCAGATTTTCAATTCACGTCGAAGGGAACCCGAAGATGTCTTGCTCGTATCAAACAAATAATAACGAATTTATGAAAATTCCGTACAATATGTCTATATTTCAGCAAAGTGAGAATTACCTTCGGCAAATTCAGCCAGATCGTGCAAAGACGTTCTCAGCCTGAGCGCAGCAAGCCTAAGATCCATTAGGGTGGCGTCTAATCGTTGAGGCGTTCTCCATGTGGGGCTCACGAAACCGAGTAACCTGGCTATCGCTGCGGATGCCTCGCTCTGCAGCCTTTGTAGACCTTCCAAAGCGGAGTCCAACTCCAGGGGAAGCTCCTTGCTAACTGGAACGTCGTAGATCTGCTGCGTTTGGGGCGGAGGCGGAGGTGTCGGCGTTTTCGGCACGGGCGTGTTGTGCCGGGACGGTAAAGAGGATGCTGGAAGACGCGATCGAGGTACATCGTAATCCTGAGCAGCCAGGCTGGATCTGAAACGAGGCAAACGTTTTGTCAGTGTAATCCGTGTACACAGTCTTCGTTCGTAAATACGATTTAGCAGTATGAATTATGATTCGTTCGCTAATTAGAACTTGGACATTACGATTATTGAGATACGTACAATTTTGTGTGCTAAACTAGATTGGCCGCGTAGTAGTGACACACGTATGTGAAGGAGGTATGTGTGTACGCGGCGTCTCGAAAAACAGACGAATGTAACTGTCCCGTTGGCAGTGTGGCGTGGAAGATGGTGAGACAAAGAAAGCGCTGAGACGCGTGCAAATGTATATCGACGAAGATCCTGTGCATCGTTTATTAAATAAATCTAAAACTATTTTAATATGAATTCCAAGTGTAACCTTAGGGTTCCTTTGCTTTTATTTCGGCAATTAAGATGCACAATTCTCAACGACGATAGATCTTTTATAGATCTTGGAACGTGATACACTGGAATCTCGACTGACAGGATGTGAATTAATGAAACGGTCGATCAATGGACTGGTCCTCCCCTTTGAAAAATATCGTAAAGCAGGAAAAAAAGAAGCGAAAGAAATTGTCACATTGTGATCGAGGATTTTCTGCTCTGTTTAATATTAATACAACGAATCCGTTTATGATATCGATATTTGTAAAATAACTTGGAATAAATGAAAACAGTGTTATTCGATTATCGGAACAGCGAGTGTCATAATTGGTTCGGATAATCAAAGTTCCAGCGTAATTTACCTAACTATGGGAGAAATTAAAGTTCTTAATAGGTTCCTAACGATTTTTCAAGAGCATATCCAATCTTTGCTGTAAATATATATATTACGCTCATGAACTTGAGATTTACGAACATATCTAGGCGCAAGTGTTTGAAGATTCGAATTGAAACGTCGGAGGAAACGAGCTTGTTATTAGTTTCGTTTCGCTGTAATTAACTTTAATTCGTTATTAAAAGTTCATCGAATCAAATTTCAGCAAAGTTTCCCTAGTTTTAATTTCACGCGTAGATTTTCCATTAGCGTAGCGAGTTTCTACAACTTTTCATTCAGCGTAATTTCTATCATTTGCGGAGACAAAACAAAACGTTTTTGAAATCGTTATATTTGATACGTTAGTGTGGAAAGAATTTATACCTACGATAAAATTTCAGATTTTTAGGATCGTTTTCAATCCTTAACCAACCGTCCTCGTAAAACATTTTACGCTAATGCAACACCGTGTGTATTCATTCGAGCGTAAAATTTCTTGTCTCTGTTTTGTCGGCCGCTGTTCTAATTTCTCGCAGAAAGGAAGGAAAAGAACTACTCTGAATTTTATCGCTGAAAACCTAGCCATTTCAAGAGCCATCTAAAGCGTATTTCCATTTGGTTTCAACTCGTTTCACTTTCCTATTCATTTAGCCATTAGGAGCCACACTCCCATGGAGTACTATTAATCAGTGGCAACGAAAGGGATGTAGAATAGAAATAATAGTTCCAAAGGAATAGTTCCAGAAGTAAGAAGCCTGTTATCCTAAGTACTTCGTGCTATTAAGTGATTAAATACAATTGATGTTATCAGTAAAGTCGAACGATTACGAAAGTTGGAGGACATTGAAAAGTAAAACTTTTTCATGGAATAATGACAGGATCACATTTATGTGAAAACAAAAAAAAAAAAAAAAGAAGAGAAGAAGGTAACGAGAAAGTTACTTCTGCTCGAATATTAATTTTAGGTCATAGAGTTTTATTTCTTCTGACTTCTTTTATTACTAGATACTATTAATTAAGAGCAATATTTATCGTTGACAGTTTACAGCCAGAAATTATAACTATTAATCTGTTTAAACAATCTGGCATTGCTTTTAACAAAGGGAAATTTGTATAATTTGGTTCTATATTTCTATAATCCCAGGGTGGATAAAAAAAAGATTAATCGTTTTAAATTTGAACTTTTCAATAAGACAAATTTCAGTGTTGGTAAATTAGTTCCTTAAAGATATGGTTCATTTGTTATATGATCTATTACGAAAGAAATAATTTTCATAATAGAATCCAAGTCCTAGACCAGTTAAAGTCTCATGGAATTTATTAAAATGATAATTCTCCACTGATAAAAATAGATGTAAGCTATCTAAAAACCAACGATCACTGATTTGACACAAAAGTTTAAGAACAGCGAAAAAATTGAGAAACAGTTCATGAGTCGTCAAAAAGTACTGTGTATTGGAGCCAATATGAAAAACGATATTAGTGCAAACCATTTATGTACATAAAAAGTTGTTACTAAACAAAGAACGCGTAATACAGGCGTATTTCGCTATATTTATTTAAATATTTTCAACATACTGATAAATTTTTATAAATCATTAGCATATTATGTGACACGTATATCATTCCATACTGAACGATTAACAAAATTTTATTTTTATTTCCATTCCCTTTGAATATAACGTCTATGTCTTCGAATATTTCACATATTTCCTCGCACGCTATATACGTTCTGCATATTTTTACACATTTCAGTTCCCCATAAATGCATAAACATACACAGTACGCATTATGTCGCTTGAAAATGATCGATGTCTTTTTTTTTCTCCTTTCTGTACAGGTGTTAAAGCGTGTAAAGTAAAATTTTTCGACTGAAAGAAAAAAAAAGAGAAAAAAAAGAAAAGTACATTCTAGCTGAAAATCGTAAAGGAGACTATGACGAGCGTCATTCTATTCTTTTTTCCGAACCGTAAATGGAACCGATTTCTCCGAAATTGCAGTAGGAATGACCGCTGTTGGCACCGGTCCGGTATTTAAGCTCGAGCTTCTCGAAATAAATCACTTCCTAGCAGCTGTATGTCTCGTTACGCTGGCGAACGTATAAAGTTCAACGTACTCGATGTTGATACCTCGGCATAGTCATCAGATAGCTGTCGTAACGAAAAGGAAATGCTAAAACCAGGTTTAACGAAATACTAAAACTTCAAAAGCACGAAAGGGATACGGTTTAATTTAAGGTGCACGTTCCATTAGAATGGATTAGCTACGAGTAAAGAATTTTAGGCTTTCTGAACGTTGTTCACGGTTATGCGAAGAAGTAAAATGCTAAATATAAAGATAATGGCTCGTGTCTGCTACTCACTGTTGAAACCTGTACAATGTACATAAGTTTTCTTTATTTAGACTTGCAGCGAATGTTTACGTTTGCACAGTTTCTCATGATACTTGTAATCTAACGATGATTCTCCGTTATTTATAAATTATAATTATTATAATTATATAATAATTTTGAAATTCATCACGAAGGAAAATTGTGTTTTTATTAGAAGATAGACGGTTCTGCTCGGATTATTTATTTACTTTTGATATATCGATAAGTTTTTGTGCCATATAAATTATATTATTATCATATACGTTGAACGGAACACGAAACTTGATTTTTATTTCTATTCAGTTTGCAAAAAGACGTTATTTTTATTTAGAATCGGTCAAAGAATTGCAAGTAGAGCGAGATTTTTGAAATATTTCAGTGAATTCTTTTCATTGGAGATCGTGTATCGAATAACATACGCTAGGAAAACTAAACGGAACTTTAATCGACAGAGCATACAAATTAAAATTCACGCTTATTAAACAACGACATTTTTTCCAAGCGAAGGGAACATATTGGAAATTTGATTTCCTTTCCGAGCAGGAGGTTTTTTCTCCTGTCAATCTCTTTTTCACTCTGCGATATAGAAACAAGCGCATTTAGAGTTCAAAGAAATCTCTGCAGTCCAAAAAATGGTAGGAATTTATGCAGAGATGAATCTCAAGTTCGTTAAAATATTATGTTTTAATCAGAAATTATTTTAACCGCTGTAACTTCATATTTTCCAACGTTAGCGCGTTATAATAATTATTCTCGTCCGTTGAATTACGCAATTTAATTCGTTTAATTCGTTTTAAACGACGAAGCAGATAATCCCCATTGATTTTAGTTTTATTTAAATGCAAATTTTCCTGCAATTATTAGCTGAAACAGTGATTTTAATGATAAATAACAGTGAAAAGAGAGGAAGGAAATAGGGCCAATTTCGTGTTAAAGAACACTTTTCCGACGGATTTTCTAATAATAAATATCACGTTAATTTACTGTTATATTAAGCTAGACTACGCTGATTAAATGTTTTTTTCATTTTCTCGCGGAGAATTAATAGCAGCAGAATTTAATTAGATATCTTTTAATCTTCTACGAGCTCAGAAAGGCTTATTATTCTCTTTTATAAAAGAGATAGGAAAAGAATAAAAAGAAGAATATTAAAATAATCAGTTTCTAACATTTTATATAGATGTCACATAAATGTAGTAAAATACTCCTTGTCTTTCAAATATGCAAGCCATTGTAATCTAATAACTTATTAACCGACTAATCTGCAAATGTGCATTTATTTTTAATAAAACTAACCTTAAGCTTTATTATAAGCATTATGTTTCCTTTGCAAATACATAGAAATACACGCATTTCTATTACTCAGAATTGATAAAAAGAAAAAAAATGAAAAGTAACATATCCAACCCAAATAGATACAGATTCTTTTTAATTTAGCTGATTATTTTATGGAATGAAGAAACTTCATGGATTCCAGTTACAATTACGATATCACGTATCCACATTATCTTACAAAAGATATTATTATGCATCTGTTTTCGTTCTCGCTAGATTTCTACTATAAAAAAACTTCAATTATTTTTTCCCATCCACAAATAGATGAAAAATTTACGTGTCAACGGATTAACCAAAACGTCGCCTTAACAAACGATCCTTCTAAATCTCCGATCGGACGTACATCCCATTGAACAACAACGAAACATCTTACAAAAGATATCTACTTTCAGTATCGCTAAGCTTTTATTAAAAAAAAAAAAAGAAAAATTAAGATAAAAATGATCACACCTCAATGGAGTGATCCTCACTGATAACCAGAAGAGAAATTCCTTCCTGAGGAGTTAACTGAATCATCGTTTACCAAACGATCGCCCTATACTATCTATCAGACGCTAATCCTGTTACACAGCGATAAAATAAAAGATCCGCTTGTCTAGCCATCGTATATCCTCTAGAGATCACGTACCGATTCGATCCGCTGAGCGATCCATCGTTGGTGAGGCTGGAGGCCGAGCTGCTAGGGGTGAGGGGTTGCAATGGTCTGGGCACGTCGTAGCAATCGAGAGGCGTCACGCCGGATCCTCCAGAGCAGTTCGAATTCGGTGTGCAGGAGGTAGGTGGCCTGGGGATGTCGTAGCACGAGGGTGCCGGACTTGGACTGCTCGCTGGCGATGGAATCACTGGGACAGCTCGTGGTGGCACGTCGTAACATTCGCTCGCGTCGCCACCGTTGTCCACGGAACTTCTGCTGCCAGTTGTGTATCGTCCTGCACACGCATATTCGCCAGAAAATTAATTTCAAGACAAAATAAATAGCGATAAGTTGAGAATTTGGTTTTGTCATTGTAACGCATTTATGTCTAAGCCTGAACGATTTCGGTTCGATATAACGTTCACACGCAGGCATTTCCCATACTCGTTTCAGTTTCAGATTTTCGTATTACAGCGCCAAGATGCTTCTAAACGAGATTTCCATCTGTCAGAAATTTGTATTTCAAGTTTGACGTTTATAGGAAATCTTCCCTTCAGATCAGATGTTTGTGACGAAAGATCGCGAAGCAGTGTTGCTCCGTACTCGTCGGTCTATTCTTATTGTTGTACATTTGTAACAATTTTTGTATACAGCGGTGTGTTTATTTATTAGGGAAATTTCTTATAGCAAATTCATAAATTTTGGAATTCATTTTTCTCGAAAACGTGGCTTCAAAAGTGAAAAAAATGTTATTCTATATTTACAATTTCTTACCGCGTGTACAGCGATCTTTGGCTAATTGTTCATTTCCGTGCAAGAAACTAGCCAAGTTCACGTATACTTGACGACCCTTCAAACTTAACGAGACTCGAGAAAAGAAAGGATTTTCAGTTTTCAGAGATTAATGCACGTTTTCACTCACAGGCGTGTACATGCTCCTTATAATCGACTTATTTCCTTATACAAAGGAAATTTATTTTCTTACGCGTCGCTATATTATCTATAGTTTTCTTACACTTCACACGACGAAATTACCTCCCATAGCAAGTATACACCTGCATAATTAACAGTGACCTGAAACGATCAACGTGCGTACTTCCAAACCTCTTGCAAGACGAAAGAAAAACTCAAAAACGTCACAGATATCCAAACTTCCGATTATCTGATCTAGACTGCAATAAATAACAAATACTAATACCAATAATAATAAAAATAATACTAAATAACTGATACTATACCACGACTAATAACGTATAATAATTATTACTTTCTGAATGCAACATAATCTATTCGCTGCGAAATTTATTGCCTATTAGAAACAGATACGATATCGTTAATTTATTTACTAAATATCCGAACAATCGAGATACCATTGTTCTCGGTAGGCGAATTTTTCAAACGGCTCGTTGCGGACGAACGAGGTTAGTCGGTCGATAGGAGAACCGTGACAGGATCAGCGATCTTTCACTCCATAGATTGGTTAAGATCCCGCGAGATAGCTTTGTGATTTCCTACGTTAATGGCCCACGATCGCGGAATGTCCCGGATACGTCGATTCGTGAAAGGAACCAGCAGACTATTTTTCTTCGATCATCCGAGATAAATAGCCCTGGTACCGGACACGCGAATACGCACAAATAAGATAGCACACGGTACATCTTCTTCTTCATCGTTCGTAACAAATAGCTGCGATTCCTTTCAGCGATTGTAGCAATTTTCTTTTATCGTTCGAATATAATTACGAGACAGTTTTTGGTCTTGTCTTGACAAACTTCGTTTTGCTCGTAGCATGAAAATTATTTGGAGATCGAAATAGTTTTTCGCGTAAGAAACGCTATTTTCTTTCTCTCTTTTTTTTTTTAGTTTATTTTTTTCCCCAAACTTTATTTCAACAACTTTATTTCTCAAAAACTACTTCTCTCGATGTAACGTAGAGAATTTTTATGATTTTGTAAAATGTCTGTTAAATATTGATAACGTAAAGTGGACTCGTATGGATTTATCGATTTATTGAAAAATTCGAAAGTCATATTTTCTGTTTTTTTACGGGGCAGCAGTTTTAAAATTCAGTAGGCTACGAACCAATCACGTATCGTCAAAACATTTTTCGTCCTTTTTTTTCTTTCGCTTCTATCATTTTCGTATAACTTCGATTTTTACGATACTTCCTGGATTCATTATCTCTTCTTAAAACATCCTCGTTTTCGAAGTTGACAGACTAACAAATAATAGAAAAGCTCGCGATATTCAATTTATATCAGCTTCGAATAATATTCTAATAAGCGATCGCTGATCGTTTTATTTATTATTGCTGCATGACAACTACGTGAAAAAATGATGGTTATATTTATGAATACCCTGAGACACCCTTCAGTAAATATTAGAAAATGCAACGTAATAATCAATCGTTTAGTAGTAACAAATAATTTCTGGCAAAAAGTATACGATACATGAAAACGTCCATTTACAAACAATAAATAAATAAACCTCTACACGTTTCTACAACTTCATAAACTCGTTTTCTATATCTAAGGAAGTAAACGTATCGAAACATGAATTTCCTAGAGTTTCTGTAACGTTTTCCTCTTTTTAACTACAATTTCCATACAATAAATAAATTAAAATAATTACACCCTTCAGTAAATATTAGAAAATGCAACGTAATAATCAATCGTTTAGTAGTAACAAATAATTTCTGACAAAAAGTATACGATACATGAAAACGTCCATTTACAAACAATAAATAAATAAACCTCTACACGTTTCTACAACTTCATAAACTCGTTTCCTATGTCTAAGGAAGTAAACGTATCGAAACATGAATTTCCTAGAGTTTCTGTAACGTTTTCCTCTTTTTAACTACAATTTCCATACAATAAATAAATTAAAATAATTACACCCTTCAGTGAATATTAGAAAATGCAACGTAATAATCAATCGTTTAGTAGTAACAAATAATTTCTGGCAAAAAGTATACGATACATGAAAACGTTCATTTACAAACAATAAATAAATAAACCTCTACACGTTTCTACAACTTCATAAACTCGTTTTCTATATCTAAGGAAGTAAACGTATCGAAACATGAATTTCCTGGAGTTTCTGTAACGTTTTCCTCTTTTTAACTACAATTTCCATACAATAAATAAATTAAAATAATTACACCCTTCAGTGAATATTNAGAAAATGCAACGTAATAATCAATCGTTTAGTAGTAACAAATAATTTCTGGCAAAAAGTATACGATACATGAAAACGTCCATTTACAAACAATAAATAAACAAACCTCCTCACGTTTCTACAACTTCATAAACTCGTTTCCTATGTCTAAGGAAGTAAACGTATCGAAACATGAATTTCCTAGAGTTTCTGTAACGTTTACCTCTTTTTAACTACAATTTCCATACAATTTCTTCGAAGCTCTTTTGCTTTGTAACCGAGCGTATGCTGTCTGTGCGTGTGTGTTCCGTATCGGTGGAGCAAAAATTTTTCCAAGTGTTTCTACGTTATTGATCTCTCGATATAACACCGATGATACAAGCTGAAAGTTTTTATCGTAAATATTGCAACACTGCGTATACGTACGTTCACGAGTCGATATGTGGTTTTTCGAATGCAGATGGAAATCGTGTTCGCAATAGCGCCGTTTAATGAAAGAAATCGGCGAATAACATCGACGTGCTATCGATTCTCAATAAACGCTCTCCATGGAAATATCTTGTTTTCAACCGAATACCCAGCAACAAAAGTATAATGGCCGATTAAACGGATTAAAAAGATCGCTTTTGTCGTGATATCTGTACATATCTAAACCTTCTCGATATACAGGGTGAGCCAGCTGAAGAAAACCACTTAAATATCTCCTTCGTTGCTAATGTCATGAAGAACGTTTGTAAGACGATTTGAACGATTTCCAATTTCCAGATGAGAAAGAGTTTTCGATTTGCTCTTTTTTTTTCCTAATTCTTTTTCAAGGTCATTGTCGTATTTTAATATAGGGAACGCGTGTCCGTCCGTTCCCGTTGCATCGTGTCACGGACGAGAAAGTACATTTGAATATGCCTGAACCATGAGCTTCGGATGACCTTAGACACCAAGAGGATGATGACATTGTAAGACGATGTTAGGATCTGAACTTACGATATGCCACTCTATTTGTTCGATGCAAATTACAAGGCGTCCGCTTCTTTATCAAATACTTGGATGGTTTTCCAGAATTTTACACCAAATACTTTGTGTTTCTGTTTTTATTCTTTTTTGCAATTTGCAATTTCACAGTTACGCGGAAGATTATTTCCCAATTTCGAGGTGGTGGAACTTCGTTGACTCGGCGAGAAAGCAAATAAGAATCGAGAGTTAAATAAAGAACTGACGGGAAGAAATTTGAATTGTCGCGAAATTGTACATACATTTTTATTTTATCGTTACGTACGAAGGGCTGAAAGAAAGAACGATAAAGTGAAAACTACGATGAACGTTGAACTTCAATGGAGAAACGTGTATATGCTTTTACAATAAACGTTAAATAACAGCAAAGAAACATACGCTTTTATACCTATATCGTTTTCGAAGAAAATGCCTTTGAAACAAATTTTCACCACTTCTCCACTCCTTTGTACAGTCACTCTTTGACGTAATATCGAAATATGAGTATAATATTCGAGAATAAATGTAACAATTCTGATTGTTCTGTTAATGGCAAAAACATGCGATAAACAGTTCTAGATAAAATTATTTCTTTTTAAACTTTCTTTCGATCGCAGATGAAGTGAGAAAAGTTACCAATTTCAAAGATACTAATTGAAAAATAGATCGTCTATATTTGGCATAATTTTATATTCTCTTTGTATTTTCTGTGTTCTGTTTAGCGTATTTCTAAGTATGAAATGAGACTCGGAAAAAGAGTACGAACAGCATAATAGACAGATGAACAATTATTCCATTCGTTGAAATTGTTCGATACTCGCTGTTGTACACGCGTGCCAAAACAACATCCGGTGCGCAATTTTAATAAAACACGCGCCCGTAAACGAGATTCTGTATGAAACAGGAAGAATACAAATATATGTAAATCTATAATGAAAATTATGAATAATGTTAATTCGAAACGAAATAATTAATATTGTTCTCTAATATGAATTCTCTATGCAACCTTAATTATTTCATGATACTAAAATCAATATTTGTCCGTATATTTACTCGCGGAGTGATGTTAATTGAAAAGTATGCAATCGCACTGTATCTCCCGTTTAGTTCTGTTTAGCTAAAACGTTCCAATTGGAATTCCCGTTAACAGAACGATCAGAATATAAAATAACAGGGTAATCTCTGTATGAATAAAACGACGAGTACACTAAAATATCGATACGATTTTCGCGTACGTATAAAAGAAATAATTTTATTCGTAATACAAAGTATCATTTGCTGGAAATTTTCTAATGCCTCGTTAAAGTATTAATTTATATTTCGTACAAATTCTCGAATAAAGTTAATATTCTTACTTTTATACTCTAACTTTTGCATTAATCATAAACAATATATACGTATACGTTATTCGAATGAAAAATTAAGCAATATAATTTGAATAATTTAAATCAAAGTTACTCTTCAGCAAGTGAAATTATCTGTTTCTATCCAGCTTTTTATTTATTCAAATTATATTTATCAAAAAGCCACGTCATGAATCAAAGATTAAATAGCGTGACTACATGCAGATATATACGTAAGAACGTTTCATTTGAGAAACACATTTCCACGCAATTTTCAGCGTACCACCTATGAAACTATCCAAGTTGCTACGTCGCGCACGAATCGTTGGAGAATAAAACGAAGGGTTGCTACGCACCTGAGTTGTGTAAATGCTCGTTATTCGAATTCAAGGGTGAATCGTGCCTGGAGGGTGGAGCAGGACTTCCTCGGCTCGCTGGAAGATCGTAAAGGTACACGTCGCCGCATTTCTGTGGCGTTACCACCTGCGCAAAAAATCATCAAACGCTCATTAATAATCGTTCAAAGATCAAAAGATCATCGACATGTACCTTGGGTTTTTCCTTGACACGTCGATACCTTTGTTTAAATCTATGCAAATTTCTTCATTAAGAATAATTAAGCGCTCGTTTGCCATTTTCTGTTATTTTCTGAATACTTTGCCAACCTACATTTAAAATATAATTAGAGTTTTATCTTAGTCTGAAGAAAATAGAATGTCAAAAAGCATCGAGGAAATTAAGATTTTGTATCGAAATTCTGGTTAATATATTCAGATATTTATATTTATTGAAGCTATTTTCGCTATAATTACGCGCTGAATACAAAACACATTTCAATCGACCGCTCCTTTATTTCTCTTCAGTTTAATATTTGCGACGTTGTTAATAATAATTTGTGAAGATATTGTTTAACGAAACGTTTATTATAGAATTAGCGTTACATATTTCGCGAATTCAACTGGTATAGATAAAAGCGGAACGTAAATCCGCTCTAATAATCCTAAATGGAAATATAATCTCGGGAAGCACATGCATGTATTCTGATTATCAGAATGAAAATGTTTTGCTGAATGTTACGAAAATGCTGTATATCTTCCAGATCGATTCGTTACTAGTCCATTAAACCATTCGCTTAATTAAGCAATGAACTATGCACGACAGATTGATAAATGATGTCTAAATTATATGAATTCATACTGACGATTTATTTCAGAACGTATATCTTTCATCAATATCTGGAAAGCATAGTAAAATGAATTGTATAATTATACTATGAACGGGAAAATGGAAAAACTACATGCTCATACATTATAGCGATAAAAAGATATACATTTTTCATCAACGCCAATGATTTATTAAGCTTGTTTTAATAGATTGCTTGAGTGGTCATTTTTACGAAAAGCCTAAAATTAGAAGAATAAAGAAAATTAGAAGATTTTTGCAATTAAGAAAAAATTAGAATTTGGAGAGGTCCCTTTCAATCTGCTTATTATTATTAAATAAACAGGAATACAAGAAACTCCTCTTGCGCTCAGCTTCATCGATAATTATGCTAGTTTATGTATTATTCGTTATGAAATACGCCCCTATGTCGTTGATTGTTAATATCGTAATTAATAACATCAAAAATATGTCTATTCGCTAAAAAATAAAAATCCCGATAATTCGTACAGGTTTCGCGTGTTTACCAGAAATAAAATGAAAAATTGCTGTTCGAGATTAAATTTCTCTTCTCATTTTCTTTATCACGCTGAGTGAAAAAAAGATTCAATATTTATGCAATCTCATAAAATCACATAAAATTCAAAATGAATCAAGGTGGCGGAGATTTGCTTAAAAAATTGAAGACGATATTATTCCAAGAAAATGTAAAGTCGTTCGAGAGAAAATTGTTGGACGGGATCAGAGCGCAGCAAGGAAGAGGAAAGTCTCGCAGGGAAAGTATCTTCGAGAAGTTTAAATCGAGATCTGTCGCGAGAACACGCGGATTATCTTCGTCGATTTAAACGGTAGACAGTCTGCAGCGCGTTGTTAATGAATTTATCAAGGCGAGTGCCAATCAGCCGCTGCTCCGTTTCTCGATTTCGCAAAGTAGGCCCCGAGGAACTTCTTCAACTTTTTCTCCGCGTCGAAAGCTTAATTGCGATACCCTGTTAATTGAGTTTTCTCGCAGCAATGAACGGACCCCTTCGACACTTCGATCTCCTTCGAAATACAACAATCCTCCACCAGGTTTCCATGAAACGTTGCGGAAAATTAAGCGAAGAAATTGGAAATGTAAACAATAAAGTAAAACAGGAAACAGAAAGCAACGGAATAATTTATATGACTTGTATATTACTTTAATTAAATGTACAGTGACGGATGAAAGAAGGTTTATAAAATGAGAAAAGTATAAGACACCATAATTTTACAAAATCGATTTATATCGTATACGAGTATAACCAATAAATATAATATGCGCAATAGAATAGACGACTGTTAACCAATGTGATAACAAATTCCTAGTGCAAAAATTACTAAAATTTATAGTGTGTCAATTTTAAACTTTATTTCATCCTGTATGATATATTGACGAAACTAAGTCCGGATACAGACTTACTCAAAGAAATATTTCACACGTAACGATCTAATGAAATTCATAAGAAATAGAACTTTGCCGTTGTGTCTATATATGTATATATGTACAGTTGCAACGAATCGGTGAATTAGGAACAGATTCCTTTTTCTCTTGATTGTCCAGATATAGACATTAGGTTGTTCGAAAAGTTTCTTTCGTTCTATGAGGAAATAATAAATGCACAATATTTTTTGTTTCGTGTTATTTTATTAAATTCTGATCGATTTTGTTGCAACAGAGCATACACATTAATTCGATAAAATAATATAAAACAAAAAAATGTTGTGCATTTATTATTTGCCTATAAAACGAGAGAAACGTTTCGGACAATCTAACGCATAAAAATAATGGTAAAATTTGAAAAATTATCATTGCAAAAATATTTAACAAGTGGATTGATGGGATTATCCAAATAAGAAAACGAAATATTTACTGTTAGCAAAATTTACTCTTAGTGAAATGGACGGAACTGAATGTAGATTTATGTCGTAGTATTTTTTCTTTTTTTACGATGTATTTATATACGATTTTTATATATCGTTGGAAGCATCGATAAAACCTAATAAATTAAAGAACCGTGGGTGGAATATATTCGTAAGCCTAAATTTTTACGGGCTGCCGATCCATAAAGCTGCGTTTGTAAAGTTGTCGACATTAATCTGCGCAACCTATAAACCCGTGCACCGTGAAATCCTTTTAAATGTACAGAGGCCGAATGAAACGTTAATTGAAACGGCCGGTAGTGTACGATTAAAATCTAGTTCGATCTCGAGAGAACGAAATTCGATTTACGCCGTGCGATTCACGTCACGATTTTGCTTCCGATAAAAATCACGACTTTGTGTCGCGTTGTCTTTCGTGTAGTTAATTGCGGTAAGAAAAAAAGTAGCGCGGAACCTTGCAGAAATTAAAAAACCTTTCCTTATTTTCATCTCTGTTTTAAAGAAAAGAAAGAGATAATTAAACAATCGGAAGAATTCCAATTTCCTCTACGAAAAATATAATAATTAGATGAGAAGATATTTTAACCAATAAATGCAATTATTCATGCAAAAATTCATGACGCGTGTAAAAACGTATGAGAGATGCTTAAAAAGCATCCAAAGATCCAAATATTCCACAATTAAACTTAAGATACATCTACATTCCAATCTAAAGCCAAGCACAATTATGATAATTCTAATCAAAATTCAAGCACTCGCGCCGTAATGCTACCGTACAAACGATGAAAGTCCACAGTCGACTCACAGTTCGCAAACGAACAAAAATCTTCAACTTCCTTAAAGAAGAAAAAAAGAAGAAAGAAACGAACGCTTGAAACTCTTTAAACGAAACTACTTAAATAAACTGCTTAATTCCTTCAATAAAAACTTACAACCTCTATGACGTATCAAAACATTTTGATTCAAAGCCTCAACGTATTTAGTATCCTCCCTCGCAATAATTTAAAGGCGTAGCCTGTCCCAATTACGTGAAACGTTCTGTATGACAGTTGCGTTAGTTTGTATCTGTGTGCCACGTGTGTACGAGTGGATACGCGGACACACGCCTGCGTTCGTTTCGACCGGTGAACCGCGATGCTGAACCAAGAGAAAATGCAATTTCGTCGACAAAACGCGAGCGGAAAAGAAGATGAAATGAGAGGAGAGAGGATGAGAGGAGTATATTGTAGAGAGACACAGAGGGTAGGCGGTGGGATAGTAGAGGGATGCATCTCTCTGGAGCGCAATCTCCGAGCTCATCGTTCGCTGCTTTACAATAATAGAGGCTCTTCAATTCTTGCGTTATACGTAAGCGTGCTACAATTTTTATTCTTTCTTCTATCGCGGCTCATGGTCCACGCAACGACTGAGACTTGTCCTCCTTAAAATACATATATATCATGGGTTATTAGACTTATGAAGAAGAACGATGCCTTTTCTTACTGTTCCTGGTTCGCAGTGTGTTCGATCGAAGATAGTCGATAAGACAGCGCGCGAAAGCAAAATGGTAGTAGCGTTCTTTGTCGTAGATGCGATAGAAAGTGGAACAAAAGACGGTACAGTTGGCGGCTAATGCTGTGGAAACTTTGTGGACAAAAGAGAGGTGCTACTTTATACATCGAAGCTGTAGTTTTTGCTAGTTGCTAAAAAGGACTCGGTTTCTTACACTTTTATATCGTCAGTTTTATGCTATATTATGATAATCCTGTAATTAATAGTAATTTTCTGTATTTTTAATAGCTTCAATTTTCTACATTTCTACAAGTATTTACAGAGGTAGATTTTTTAAGATTCTTCGTTCGATCTTTCGAGCGTCGAAGCTTTGTTTCTGTTTGTTACTTGTTAACTTGGAATCTTATTGGATTTCATAGAAGTAGATAAATGAAATTACTGGCCAAATGAAATGAAATTATTGAACATATTTATCCTGTCAATTTAGGACTCTACAGTTGGAAGTAGTAATAGATTCAGTTGATAAGAATCACAGTGAATAACGTAATAGCGAAAGAAAGTCAGCAATATTTTTAGCTGACCTCGGACATGCTTGCAAGTCTTTTTATCGTTCTAGCATCGATTGGCAAGGCTGCACAAAAACTCAAAGGTACAACATCTAACGAAAGCTGTAATGAACGTGGCATTACTGGCACAAAATTACAGTAGCCTTAACACGAACGTGTCTATATCTATTTTTCTTCCTTTTACCTTTTTCAACTTTTCATTTAGCAGTTACGGATAAGATCTTGCGAAACAGATTTAGTCCTTGTATATTCACCTTACGTTTAGAAATGAATCAATAAAATTGCACTAGAATTTCTGAGAAAACATTTATTTAGATATAATCAACGATACGTTCCAGTTTCTACAATGTCATCGTATTAAATTGTTTACAAAAAAATCAATATTACGTAACATGCGATATAAAAATCACCGTTCAATTACTCATAAGTCACAGCTTCTCCCATTTGTTCAATTGATTGGAAAATGATACCTGCGATCAACTGCATTATTTTCCAGCCAATTAAATAATTATCAACAGCAGAGCATAATTTCTATCTAAGAACTTTACACAAAAGCCTCTGCTAAAATTCACAAAATACTTTATAATTGTAAATTCTAAAAGAAAACAAGTGCATACACAAGTACAATTCAAGCAAATCCCATAGAATATTCGGGCCGTTACCTCCAACCTTTATTCCCATTTTATTCCTCTAAAAATGAACATCAGCAAACAGAGTAACATTTCAATTTTGATCCTATATTTCATAAATTGAACGGTATCGCTCTGAAGAACAGGAGAGAGATCGCCGATATTCTTTTTTTATTCAAGCTTATAAATAATCTCGTCGATTGCCCCTCGGTTTCTTCAGCTTATAACGTATGTTCGTGTTCTTTCGCGTGATACTATAGTTTGCCGCATTGTATTCTTCCCGAGCGATATTAGACAGAACAGCGACCTGATTACCATAGTGTGCAATACTCTGGTCTAGTTGATGTCTTTTCTATATCCTTTCACGGCATACGACGTTCCGTGTTTCCCATATTTAACGCTTAATGTAATATCTTTTCGTATCAATTTATGCATTCCTGTTCTCTTGTAACTTACGTAACTTAGCTTTTGCAATTCCTACATTTACTTTCCTCTATCGTACAACAGGGTTAACGTCCATTAATAAATTAATAAATAAATGCTACTTCTTGGTTCTCGTTCGATCGAATTATTCCAGCGGCTGTCTCAACGAGATATCAAAATCTATCGAAGCTCGTAGACGCGACGAACTGGCAATTAGCGATTTTCCAGCCGCCCGACCCCATTGTTTCAAGTAAACCAACCTCTCTTCCATCAAGAGGTAGCCTGAGAGCCTTCGATCAGTCGAAAAGGAGGACAACAACAGGCAAGAGTCGGTTGCAGGAGGCCTAATATCCTGTCAGAAGTATCCACGAGAATGTGGGTCAGTCCTTATCGTTGCGTCGGCGTGCCAACCCTCGAAATAACAGACTGCCACACCCCTTTCGCCCGGAACGTAGCTCGGTTAACTCTCCCTAGGGAGGACTCGTCATCGATAAACCGTGATCGAACCTCGACCGCAAATCATTTCGGCCCCATTTCATTCACCGATCATGCCTGATCGGTTGCTATGGCGATACGTTCCGACGTTTCTCCAAAGCGACTGAAAAAAGACTGGCAAAAAAACGCCTGTAGAGTTTGCGTTTCGAATTCATTTTATACATCGGAGAGAACGTTTATTCTCTGTTCCTCTCCTTTTTCTTTTTTTTTTTTTTTTTTTTTT